>NC_045443.1:74498370-74505633 GCF_002776525.5 Piliocolobus tephrosceles
CCTTCCTTCCTTCCTTCCTTCCTTCCTTCCTTCCTTCCTTCCTCTCTCTCTTTCTTTCTTTTTTATTATACTTTAAGTTCTAGGGTACATGTGCCCAACGTGCAGGTTTGATACATAGGTATACATGTGCCGTGTTGGTTTGCTGCATCCATCAACTCATCATTTACATTAGGTATTTCTCCTAATGCTATCCCTCCCCCAGCCTCCCACCTCCCGACAGGCCCTAGTATGTGATGTTCCCTGCCCCATGTCTAAGTGTTCTCAAGGTTCAATTCCCACCTATGAGTGAGAACATGTGGTGTTTGGTTTTCTGTTCTTGTGATAGTTTGCTGAAAATGATGTTTTCCAGCTTCATCCATGTCCCTGCACAGGACATGAACTCATCCTTTTTATGACTGCATAGTATTCCATGGTATATATGGGTCACATTTTCTTTATCCAGTCTATCACTAATGAACATTTGGGTTGGTTCCAAGCCTTTGCTATTTTGAATAGTGCTGCAATAAACATACTTGTGCATGTGTCTTTATGGTAGCATGATTTATAATTTTTTTGGGTATCTACCCAGTAATGGAATCGTTGGGTCAAATGGTATTTCTGGTTCTAGATCCTTGAGGAATCACCATACTGTCTTGCACAATGGTTGAACTAATTTACACTCCCATCAATAGTGTAAAAGGGTTCCCACTTCTTCACATCCTCTCCAGTATCTGTTGTTTCCTGCTTTTTTATTGATTGCCATTCTAACTGGTGTGAATCTCACTGTGGTTTTGATTTGCATTTCTCTGATGACCGGTGATGATGAGCATTTTGTCATATGTCTGTTGGCTGCATAAATGTCTTCTTTTGAGAAGTGTCTGTTCATATCCTTTGCCCACTTTTTGATGGGGTAAGTTTTTTTCTTGTAAATTTGTTTGAGTTTTTTGTAGATTCTGGATATTAGCCCTTTGTCAGATGGGTAGATGAGAAAATTTTCTCCCATTCTGTAGGTTGCCTCTTCACTCTAATGGTAGTTTCTTCTGCCGTGCAGAAGTTCTTTAGTTTAATTAGATCCCATCTGTCTATTTTGGCTTTTGTTGCCATTGCTTTTGGTGTTTCAGTCACGAAGTCCTTGCCTGCCTATGTCCTGAATGGTATTGCCTAGGTTTTCTTCTAGAGTTTTTCTGGTTTTAGGTCTAACATTTAAGTCTTTAATCCATCTTGAATTAATTTTTGTGTAAGGTGTTAGGAAGGGATCCAGTTTCAGCTTTCTACATATGGCTAGCCAGTTTTCCCAGCACCATTTATTAAATAGGAAATCCTTTCCCCATTTCTTTTTTTTGTCAGGTTTGTCGAAGATCAGATGGTTGTAGATGTGTGGTGTTATTTCTGAGGCCTCTGTTCTGTCCCATTGGTCTATATATCTGTTTTGGTACCAGTACTATCCTGTTTTGGTTACCGTAGCCTTGTAGCATAGTTTGAAGTCAGGTAGCGTGATGCCTCCAGCTTTGTTCTTTTGGCTTAGGATTGTCTTGGCTATGCAAGCTCTTTTCTGGTTCTATATGAACTTTAAAGTAGTTTTTTTCCAATTCTGTGAAGAAAGTAATTGCTAGCTTGATGGGGATGGCATTGAATCTATAAATTACTTTGGGCAGTATGGCCATTTTCACAATATTGTTTCTTCCTATCCATGAGCATGGAATTTTCTTCCATTTGTTTGTGTCCTCTTTTATTTCGTTGAGCAGTGGTTTGTAGTTCTCCTTGAAGAGGTCCTTCATATCCCTTGTAAGTTGCATTCCCAGGTATTTTATTCTCTTTGTAGCAATTGTGAATGGGAGTTCACTTATGATTTGGCTGTCTGTTTGTCTGTTATTGGTGTATAGGAATGCTTGTGATTTTTGCACATTGATTTTGTATCCTGAGACTTTGCTGAAGTTGCTTATCAGCTTAAGGAGATTTTGGGTTGAGACAATGGGGTTTTCTAAATATACAATCATGTCATCTGCAAACAGAGACAATTTCACTTCCTCTCTTTCTATTTGAATATGCTTTATTTCTTTCTCTAGCCTGATTGCCCTGGCCAGAACTTCCAATACTACAGTGAATAGGAGTGGTGAGAGTGGGATCTTTGTCTTGTGCCGGTTTTCAAAGGGAATGCTTCCAGTTTTTGCCCATTCAGTATGATATTGGCTGTGGGTTTGTCATAAATAGCTCTTATTATCTTGAGATATGTTCCATCAATACCTAGCTTATTGAGAGTTTTTAGCATGAAGCGCTGTTGAATTCTGTCAAAGACCTTTTCTGCATCTGTTGAGATAATCACGTGGTTTTGTCGTATGTTAATGTGATGGGTTATGTGTATTGGTTTGCATATATTGAACCAGCCTTGTATCCCAGGGATGAAGCCGACTTGATTGTGTTGGATAAGCTTTTTGATGTGCTGCTGGATTTGGTTTTCCAGTATTTTATTGAGGATTTTTGCATCGATGTTCATCAGGGATATTGGTCTAAAATTCTCTCTTTTGTTGTGTCTTTGCCAGGCTTTGGTATCAGGATGATGCTGGCCTCATAAAGTGAGTTAGGAAGGATTCTCTCTTTTTCTATTGATTGGAATAGTTTCAGAAGGAATGGTACCAGCTCCTTTTTGTACCTCTGGTAGAATTCATCTGTGAATCCATCTGTTCCTGGATTGTTTTTGGTTGCTAAGCTATTAATTGCTACCTCAATTTCAGAGCTTGTTATTGGTCTATTTAGAGATTCAACTGTTTCCTGACTTAGTCTTGGGAGGGTGTATGTGTCCAGGAATTTATCCATTTCTTCTAGATTTTCTAGTTTATTTGCATAGAGGTGTTTATAGTGTTCTCTGATGGTAGTTTCTATTTCTGTGGGATTGATGGTGATATCCCCTTTATCATTTTTTATTGTGTCTGTTTGATTCTTCTCTTTTTTCTTCTTTATTTTTCTTGCTAGCTGTCTATCAATTTTGTTGATCTTTTCAAAAAACCAGCTCCTGGATTCATTGATTTTATGAAGGGTTTTTTTTTGGTGTCTCTATCTCCTTTAGTTCTGCTCTGATCTTAGTTATTTCTTGTCTTCTGCTAGCTTTTGAATTTGTTTGCTCTTGTTTCTCTAGTTCTTTTAATTGCAATGTTAGGGTGTCTATTTTAGATCTTTCCTGCTTTCTCTTGTGGGCATTTAGTGCTATAAATTTTCCTCTACACACTGTTTTAAATGGATTCTGGTATGTTGTGTCTGTGTTCTCATTAGTTTCAAAGAACATCTTTATTTCTGCCTTCATTTCGTTATGTACCCAGTAGTCATTCAGGAGAAGGCTGTTCAGTTTCCATGTAGTTGTATAGTTTTCAGTGAGTTTCTTAATCCTTAGTTCTAATTTGATTGCACTGTGGTCTGAGAGATAGTTTGTTGTGATTTCTGTTCTTTTACATTTGCTGAGGAGTGCTTTACTTCCCATTATGCGGTCAATTTTGGAATAAGTGTGATGTGGTGCTAAGAAGAATGTATATTCTGTTGATTTGGGGTGAAGAGTTAGGTCCACTTGGTGCAGAGCTGAGTTCAAGTCCTGGATATCCTTGTTATCCTTTTGTCTCATTGATCTTTCTAATATCAATAGTAGGGTGTTAAAGTCTCCCACTATTATTTTTTAATTTTTTTTTTTTGAGACAGAGTCTTGCTCTGTCGCACAGGCTGGAGAGCAGTGGCCGGATCTCAGCTCACTGCAAGCTCCGCCTCCTGGGTTTAGGCCATTCTCCTGCCTCAGCCTCCCGAGTAGCTGGGACTATAGGCGCTCACCACCTCGCCTGGCTAGTTTTTGTATGTTTTAGTTGAGACAGGGTTTCACCGTGTTAGCCAGGATGGTCTCGATCTCCTGACCTCGTGATCCACCCATCTTGGCCTCCCAAAGTGCTAGGATTACAGGCTTGAGCCACCGTGCCCGGCCAAGTCTCCCACTATTATTGTGTGGGAGTCTAAGTCTCTTTGTACATCACTAAGGACTTGCTTTATGAATCTGGGTGCTCCTGTATTGGGTGCATATATATTTAGGATAGTTAGCTCTTCTTGTTGAATTGATCCCTTTACCATTATGTAATGGCCTTCTTTATCTCTTTTGATCTTTGTTGGTTTAAAGTCTGTTTTATCAGAGACTAGGATTGCAACCCCAGCTTTTTTTTTTTTTTTTTTTTTTTTTTTTTTTTTTTTTTTTTGCTTTCCATTTGCTTGGGATCTTCCTCCATTTCTTTATTTTTAGACTATGTGTGTGTCTGCATGTGAGATACGTCTCCTGAATACAGCAAACTGATGGGTCTTGACTCTATCCAATTTGCCTGTCTGTATCTTTTAATTGGGGCATTTAGCCCATTTGCACTTAAGGTTAATATTGTTACGTGTGAATTTGATCCTGTCATTATGATGTTAGCTGGTTATTTTGCCTGTTAATTGATGCAGTTTCTTCATACCATCGATGGTTTTTACAATTTGGCATGTTTTTGCAGTGGCTGGTACCAGTTGTTCCTTTCCATGCTTAGTGCTTCCTTCAGGAGCTCTTGTGAGGCAGTCCTGGTGGTGAGAACATCTCTAAGCATTTGCTTCTCTGTAAAGGATTTTATTTCTCCTTCACTTATGAAACTCAGTTTGGATGGATACGAAATTCTGGGTTGAAAATTCTTCTCTTTAAGAATGTTGCATATTGGCCCCCACTCTCTTTTGGCTTGTCGGATTCTGCCAAGAGATATGCTGTTAGTCTGATGGGCTTCCCTTTGTGGATAATTTGACCTTTCTCTCTGGCTGCCCTTAACATTTTTTCCTTCATTTCAACCTTGGTGAATCTGACAATTATGTATCTTGGGGTTGCTCTTCTCAAGGAGTATCTTTGTGGTATTCTCTGTATTTCCTGAATTTGAATGTTGGCCTGCTTTGCAAGGTGGGGAAGTTCTCCTGGATAATATCCTGAAGAGTTTTTTCAACTTGATTCCATTCTCCCATCACTTTCAGGTACACCAATCAAACGTAGATTTGGTCTTTTCACACAGTCACATATTTCTTGGAGGCTTTGTTCGTTTCTTTTTACTGTTTTTTCTCTAACCTTGTCTTCTCACTTTATTTCATTAATTTGATCTTTAATCACTGATACTCTTTCTTCTACTTGATCAAATCAGCTATTGAAGCTTGTGCATGTGTCATGAAGTTCTTGTGCCACGGTTTGCAGCTCCATCAGGTCATTTAAGGTTTTCTCTACACTGTTTATTCTAGTTAGCCATTCCTCTAACCGCTTTTCAAGGTTTTTAGCTTCCTTGCAATGGGTTAGAACATGTTCCTTTAGCTCAGAGAAGTTTGTTATTACTGACCTTCTGTAGCTTACTTCTGTCAACTCATCAAAGTCATTCTCCATTCAGCTTTGTTCCACTGCTGACGAGGAACTGTGATCCTTTGGAGGAGAAGAGAAGCTCTGGTTTTTAGAATTTTCAGCTCTTCTGCTCTGGTTTCTCCTCATCTTGGTAGTCTTATCTACCCTTAGTCTTTGATGTTGGTGACCTACAGATGGGGTTTTGGTGTAGATGTCCTTTTTGTTGATGTTGATGCTATTCTTTTCTGTTTGTTAGTTTTCCTTGTAATAGTCATGTCCCTCAGCTGCAGGTCTGTTGGAATTTGCCAGAGGTCCACTCTAGACCCTGTTTGCCTAGGTATCACCAGCGGAGTCTGTAGAACAGCCAGTATTGCAGAACAGCAAATATTGCTGCCGATTCTTCCTCTTTAAGCTATGTCCCAGAGAGGCAGCCACCTATATGAGGTGTCTGTCAGCCCCTCCTGGGAAGTGTCTCCCAGTTAGGCTACACAGGGGTCAGGGGCCCACTTGAGGAGGCAGTCTGTCCGTTCTCAGAGCTCAAATGCTGTGCTGGGAGAAGCATTGCTCTCCTCAGAGCTGTCAGACAGGGATGTTTAAGCCTGCAGAAGTTTCTGCTGTCTTTTGTTCAGCTATACCCTGCCCATGGAGGTGGAGTCTATAGAGGTAGTAGACCTTGTGGGCTCCACCCAGTTTGAGCTTCCTGACCACTTTTTTTTTACCTACTCAAGCCTCAGCGATGGCTGATGCCCCTCCCCCCACCAGGCTGCTGCCTCTCAGGTCGATCTCAGACTAATGTGCTGTCAGTGAGCAAGGCTCTGTGGGTGTGGGACCCCCTGAGCCAGGCACGAGAGAGAATCTCCTTGTCTGTCGGTTGCTAAGACCTTGGGAAAAGCACAGTATTTGGGCAGGAGTGTACCGTTTTTCCAGGTACAGTGTGTCACGGCTTCCCTTGGCTAGGAAAGGGAAACCCCTCAACCCCTTGTGCTTCCCAGGTGAGACGATGCCCCTCTCTGCTTCTGCTCACCCTTTGTTGGCTGCACCCACTTTCCAACCAGCCCCAATGAGATGAACCAGGTATGTCAGTTGGTAATGAACCAGGTATGTCAGCTGTCTTCTGCATCGATCACACTGGGAGCTGCAGGCCAGAGCTATCCCTATTTGGCCATTTTGGAATGGCCAAAGAACTCTTTTCTGTTCACCGATTATTTGGTTAGCTTTGCTTTCTACGTTCAAAATATAACTGTCCCCATTGTAAGGGAGACTACTCAAAATTCACATAGTGTAACAAGACCAGACTCGGAGCAAGATGGCCGAATAGGATACAGCTTCAATCTCCATCTCCCAGCGCGAGCGACACAGAAGACCAGCGATTTCTGCATTTTCAACTGAGGTACTGGGGTCATCTCACTCGGGAGTGCCGGACAATCGGTGCTGGTCAGCTGCTGCAGCCCGACCAGTGAGAGCTGAAGCAGGGCGAGGCATCGCCTCACCTGGGAAGCGCGAGGGGGAAGGGAGTCCCTTTTCCTAGCCAGGGGAACTGAGACACACAACACCTGGAAAATCGGGTAACTCCCACCCCAATACTGCGCTGTAACACCGGCACACCGGAGATTGTATCCCACACCTGGCCGGGAGGGTCCCACGCCCACGGAGCCTCTCTCCTTGCTAACACAGCAGTCTGCCGCAATCTAACCGCAAGGCAGCAGCGAGGCTGGGGGAGGGGCGCCCGCCATCGCTGAGGCTTAAGTAGGTAACTAAAGCCGCTGGGAAGCTGGAACTGGGTGGAGCTCACAGCAGCTCAAGGAAACCTGCCTGTCTCTGTAGACTGCGCCTCTGGGGACAGGGCTCAGCTAAAGGAGTAGAAGCCTGTGAAACGCGAACGACTCTGTCTGACAGCTTTGAAGAGAGCAGTGGATCTCCCA
>NC_045443.1:74505643-74526181 GCF_002776525.5 Piliocolobus tephrosceles
TGATGGGTGCTGACGAGTTGATGGGTGCAGCACACCAACATGGCACATGTATACATATGTAACCTGCACGTTATGCACATGTACCCTAGAACTTAAAGTATAATAAAAAAAAAAAAAAAAAAAAAAAAAAGAATTCAAGTTAAAAAAAAAAAAAAAAAAAAAACAAGACCAGACTCAACATCCAGGATCTCTGGGTGATGTGTGATGCTCTTTTCATGAAGACAAAGTAATACTTAATAGTCTCTATCAGGCGTGGATGTGGTTTCTTTTCATCTGGAAACTTATGAATTAAAATGTTATCTGCCCTTCACATACTCAATATACACAAGTGTTGGACAACTCAATAAACACTTTCAGAGGAATAGGAAAAGAGCCTGTTTTCTGGATGTGGGGGTTATTCCTTGATCAAGTCTTGATTTGCCTCTCTTGACCATTATTCTTCATTGTTCCTTGCTTCTACCTCTAAGAAATGCTTCCTTTTTTTCCATTATTGTCTTCAGTGACATCTGCAATGAATATTGGGGACTATGTCTTTTATTGGGGCAATTGGCTTTATCAGTCCATTTTCTGTCAATGGAAGATTGGGGTCCATGGTTGTCTTAAATATAGAATAGTCATAATCATTTTCAGTCCAAATTGTTGTGTACTTTTGCCATATAAATCACTCAAAAACATGGATTCCTTCTTTCCTATTAGATTTCAGTAAGCTCCATGTGCCAATAGGTGTAACCACAATTCTTTTCAGGACATAATTCTGACAATTGCTATATGCCTTGTTTACTTGATCTCATGCCAAATGATTTCTTACCATACCGCAAGGGTTTTCATCTTTTCATGATCTAGCACTGTTTTCTTCACCAACTATTTTCCATTTCTTGATACAATGCCAAATATTTTATTTTTCTTTAAATGTAGCAACAGTCAATGCTATCACTTTTTGTATCCATTAGTATAGACTGGGTTATGCTGTGATAACAAACAATCTACAAATTTTGGTGGTCTAAGACAGCAAAAAATTTTTTCCCACCCCCACTATGCTTATCACAGGTTGACTATGGGCTGTGTTCTTTATTGTCCTCCCTCAGGGACATAGGTTGTTAGAGATGCTATTATCTTGAACATGCCTGTATTAGTCTGTTCTCGTGCTGCTAATAAAGACATACCCCAAACTGGGTAATTTATAAAGGAAAGAGGCTTAATTGACTCACAGTTCCACATGGCTGGGGAGGCCTCACAATCATGGCAAAAGTGAAAGGGGAAGGAAGACATGGCTTACATGGAGGCAGGCAAGAGAGAGAGCATGTGCAGGGGAACTGCCCTTTATAAAACCATCAGATCTCATGAGACTTACTCACTTATCATGAGAACAGTGTGGGAAAAACCTGCCCGGTCCCTCTCACAACACGTGGGGATTATTACTATTTGAGGTGATATTTGGGTGGGGACACAGAGCCAAACCATGTCAATGTCAGTAGCCATGTTTGGGGGGAGAGAGTGTGGAAAACCACACAGGTGCTTCAAGCTTCTGTCTAGAAATGACCTATGTCACTTCCACTCACATTTATTCATCAATGCAAGTCATAACTAATTTTAAGAGGTTGAGAAAATTAAATTCTACCGTATGTCTGAAAGGACAGAGAAATAGAGTATCAGTGAACACATCCAATGGATAACACACACACACAAACACACACACACATACACACCCCAACATTAATAACCTTTGTGGAATTTATTGAAAATTTGTGGGGACCAAAAGAGGAATTATATCGTATTGTATGTAGAATTTTGCTAGAAAAATCCTCATCTGAAATTTCTCTTTTTCCTACGTCCTTTTCTATGGTGGTAATGCTTTGTTTTTCTCTTCTTCCCTCGTGCAGCCTGCAGGCTCACTGGCTCTACTCACTTTGTCCCTCAGTTTTTATGTTTGGGACTTAAAATTCCACACTCCTTCATCACAGGAAACAAATTCCATTATCCTTGTTATTTGCACATCCCCTCAAGGTCTTATTTACCACCCCAAGAGGCTTTTGAAGCATTTCTTCTAAATAAATATAGTGCTTTCTCTAATAAGAATTCTGGTGGATGCAATTTTCTCCATCTTATTACATTAATAATATATTAGCAAGTCAAATATAGCATTACCACGTAGGTTTTGTTCCAGAAATGAAAGATAGTTTAGCATGGTTTCATTTCATATTTATGAAGATATATATCTTTATATTAATAGATTTAAAGAGACTACCTATGTGATCATCTAGATCTGCTCTGAACATACCCAGAACTGGGTAATTTATAAAGGAAAGAGGCTTAATTGACTCATAGTTCCTCTGACTTCACAGCTCTATCCAAAACTGTAGACACTAGTCATATGTGGCTATTTCCATTGAAATTTGAATGGTTGAAATTAAGTTATTCAAAAAGTTTCATTTCTCATTCCTATTAGCCACTTTTAAGTGCTCAGTAGTCACATGTGACTAGAGGTTATGGTACTGACACAGATAATGGATGCTTGCATCATTGGGGAAAGTTCTATTGGATAGTTTTGCTATAAATCAATGCTGCAGAGTCATTTGATAAAAGTAATAGTCATTCTTGATTTAAAATGTATAAGCTGGGTGTGGTGGCTCATGCCTGTAATCCCCGCACTTTGGGAGGCTGAGGCAGGAGGATCACGAGGTCAGGAGATTGAGACCAGCTTGGCTAACATGGTGAAACCCCATCTCTACTAAAAATACAAAAAATTAGCTGTGCATGGTGGCATGCACCTGTAGTCCCAGCTACTTGGGTGGCTGAGGCAGGAGAATCGCTTGAACCCAGGAGGTGGAGGTTGCAGTGAGCCAAGATCGCACCACTACACTCCAGCCTGGGTGACAGAGCAAGGCTCCATCTCAAAAAAAAAAAAAAAAAAAAAAAAGAAAAGAAAAGAAAACTTATAGTAAATTAGGGTTAGACGGAAACTTTCTTGATATGAGAAACAGTATACATAAAAACCAGTGGTAAATACAATAAGTAGTAAAATACAAGTGGCATTCGATTATATTCAGGACAGAGGATGACCATTACTATCACAACTATGTCCATTAGAATCAGGTTTGGTTTTAATTAAAAACAATTTTATTTCTCTCGCTTTTCAAGAACACTGAAGAAAGGCAGTAAAAGGTGGCAAAGTGGGTCTAATCCATTGCCTCTCCGGGGACCCAGATTCATTCTATCACTGCTGGGGTGTGATCTTCATTCTCATATTTCAAGATAACAATTCAAGTTCAGCATATCCTTATTTAAGTCAGAAGGGTGGGGAAAAATAAGAGGACAAAGAACAGAGGAGGCCTAAGTCATTTCTGCTGTTTTGTAAAGAATGCTTGTGGAAGTTATGGCATGATAGTTTTGGTTGCATTAGCCAGTAATTGGTCACATGGCCACACTTTGTTGCAAGGAATGCTGGAACGTGTAGCCTTTAATCTGGTTAACCATGTGTTTGTCTAAAAACTAGGGTTTTCAGTGAGTAAAGAATGGATACTGGGGAACGGCTAATACTTTCTGCCTTACCACCTTATTTAACATTATTCTGGAAGTCTTAATCAAAACAATAAAATAGAAAAACAAAGAAGTACAAATGTTGGAAAGAAACAGATGCAATTATGTTTCCTTTCAGAAGATATAATTAAATGTTCCAAAATCCAATTGAATTACCTGAAAATCTATTAGAAATGAATAAGATAACTCAGTAAGATGTGGGAAATAAGATACAAAATTCAAGAGGTTTTCAATGATGTTTTAGCCCATTAGAGACTAGAAATATAATGAAAACATATGGAAATAAACATATAATTCCTATGGATAAATTTAGCAAGAAATGACTGTAACTCATGTGATGAAAATGATAACATTTTATTGAAAGGCATAGAAAGAAAACCAAGGTAAATGAAGAATCATGGCAAGTTCCTGGATGGGATGATTTAGTGTTGTAAAGATATCAGTTCTCCCCAAATCTGTAAATTTCATGTAATTCCATTCAAAATGTATTTTTAAGTTGATAAGTTAATGGTGAAATTTATGTTAATGATTGACTGTGTTAGAATAGAAAGAAAACTGAAAATGAACAATGAAGGGTATGTTCCCTAGCAGATGTCAAAACGTACTATACAACTATGGTAATTAAAAGTGTAACACCAAGGTGGGAGGATCACTTGAGCCCAGGAGTTTGAGACCAGCCTAGGCAACATATTGAGACCTTGTCTCAACTTTTTATTAAAAAAAGTGTGATAGCAGCTGAGAGATTGATAATGGGACAAACTAGAGTCCAGGACAAGATATATATGGTAGATGAGAGCAACGTAGTGTGTGGTGGAGTGCACAGATTCTGGAACCACACTGTCAAGGTACAAAGCACTGCTTTGCCACTTAATGGCTTGTGACCCTGGACAAATTATTAAGCCCTCCGTATTTCAAATTTCTCATCTAAAAATTAGGGATAAAGTGGTCCAAACCATTTATAGTTGCTGTAGGGACAATAAATGTAAAGCATTTAGAACAATGCCTGGCCTGTTGTAAACACCAAAAAAGTTTTAGCTAATGTTAATGCCAGAATTTAATATATAATAGACATGCCATTAAAATCAGTGGAGCATGAAGGTACTATATAATGCATAGTATTGGGGCAGTTGACTTGCCATTTGGAGAGAAAGAAATAAGAAAATAAAGGAAGAAAGAAGAAAGGAAAGAAAAACAGAAAAAAAAGAAAGGAAGAAATTAGAACTCTGGCTTACATTCATTATAAATTAAATAGTATAGATTAAATACTTAATTATAAAAATCATTATAAAAGTACCGGGAAGGTGAAGAAGAATATAAAAAGTATTCTTTGTGTGTATAAAGTCTTTTCATATATTATTCCTATTTTTAGCATGATACCAATGCAACAAGCCAGAAAAGAAAACATTGGCAGTTGTTACTTTCAATCAATAAGGACATTGAGATAGCATGAAGGATAGGGTGGTAGGGATATGAGGCAGTGGTTAGGCAGATGAGAGATGGTGCATCAGAACAAGTTTGTTTAAAAGCAATAAACATCTTTTGTGTCTTAATTTCTTTTATACACTGTGCCACATATATGGTTTAGATTTTCATTTTGAAATGTGGCCCTTTGGTAGCAGAAAATGTCAATGAACATAATAGCTTTTACTTTTTAATTTTCAGGAATATTTACTTATGCAAATAAGTGTTAAATGACTGCTTTTTCTTTGAACCGTGTATTCAGGAGATGCTTATAGGTTTAAAAATTAGATGATAATGGTGGGGAAAACATAGCCATTTAAATGAAATGTATAAGATAGCAATATTAGAGCACCTTGGCTATTCCAGGTTCTAAATTGGAAGAGGACAATATTGTTTTTTACATAATAATTGTTTCTGTAACGCACGTTTGTGATGGAAATAACCATTGCAACTCTCCTTTTTTAGCTTTATAGAAAATGATATACTTAGAAAATTACCTAAATATAAAAAATTACAGCAAAAAGGACACAGCTTGATATTGCATTGACTACATACTATTCATTATGATGAGAGCTCTAAAAATGTAGACTCTACAAGGTTTATTTTTATGCAAAAATTGATATAGCAGATTGAAGATTTATTTGGCAAATAGCTACTGACTTTTAAATATAGAAACATTAAGATTTATTGTGTCAATCTGGCTGCCACCCACATTGTGCAATATTTAAAGCTCTGAATTAAAACTCTATAAGATGAGCAGGTGATGACATACAACATAAAATAATCATTAAAGAAAAATCAGACCACTTGGGTTTTTTTCCCTCTCAAATGCCCTAGAGTTTAAATCCCATGTGCATTAATGGACTTCTGTTTTCACTTAAAAATGCTCTCTGAGAATTATCAGGATATCAAAGTGACTGTAGCTACTAATAGGTATTTCCCTTAGCTGTGAAATATGAAAAAAGCTGATTTCTTTTTTTGAAGTAAAAGTTGTAAGCAAGACCATTTTCTATATTTGATATCCTCTGGTTTATGAAATGATCCAAACAAGTTCAGTCCTCCCCGCCTCAAATGAGCTCCTCATATAATTCATTCCCTGTGAGTTCCAAAGGGAAAGAATTAGGTGTCCTGTGTTGCTAATTAGAATTGCTAATTTATTAATGCACTTCTGAGAGCATTGCTTTCCTAAACCCTCACCCAGACAAATTAGACATTGGTGATGTGGTCATCTTATTCATCCCTCTCTTGTCTTCTTCCTCTTCCAAATAAATATGAAGTTTTACAGAATGATTCACATCATGACACACATGGTGGCAGTTGTTACTATTTTTGTGTTGGGAGAAGCTTCCATTTCTGCAGCATATCAAATCTGCTTCTCAGGCTCAACACCCTTGAAGTGGCATCCAGGTATTTATTCAGAGGCTGTGTGCATTGTGGTAATCTCCACTTCTCAAAAAACAACAACGAAAAGGTGGGGGCAGGGCAATAAATGAGCATGAACTTTTCTAAGTCACATCTCTAAACTTTCTCCAAACAATAACCATCAGAAAGGGCAATTAACCTCTCATCTGTTTGCCCTAATGAATTTCAGCTTTCTTCAGTGTGGGTGCACTCTGAGGCAGCATCAGACTCTTCAATATTGCCATTAACCCTGGCCAATCAACTCTCTTTCACCTTCAAGCAATGTCCCTTTCCCTTTTGGATTCTGCCTCCTGTCCATACTATCATCTAAACACCTTCTGACTGTCATTCAATCCAGGTCATTCCTTCTCATTTGTTGAGGATGTCAGCATATGGATCACCATCTTCCAAGTCACGCCATAATCCTAATTGACTATACTATCACCATGGATGATAAATTGTACATTTTACTCTCAAAGGATCTTGACCTTCCCGTATTTCAGCTACCTGCTGGGTCCAATGAATACCACCTCTGAAATCTTTAATTCAGTCTTTGTCCCTAGTTCAGTCACCCTAAACCCACGGCATTTCTTCTTATCTGCCTTTTCTGTTCTTTTATTCTATCCCCTTAATTCAATTCTTCCCTGCGGTCTTAACAATTCTAGTCTCTTTTAGGTAAAAGTAACTTCTTCCCTGATCACAAGTGAGTCTCTAGCTGTCTCCTTGTGTTTTCCATCTGCTTCTCCATCAAATGCCTCACAAGAATTATCTTTATTTTCTGCCTTGACTCATTCTGTGGGAGTCAGGCAACTGATTCCATCAAGTCAATGAGATTGCCCTAGCCATCATCTAACCATTCTCCAATGGACTGTTTTCAGACTTCATTATAGTTCATCTCTCTGCAGCACTTGGCCTATAGTCAACTTTTCTTCCCTGGTTTCTGTGGCACAATTCTGTCAGAATCCTCTCATGATTTCTTTTCAGTCTCCATTGCCAGTTCTTCTTCTTCCCACCCTAAAATGTAGATAATCTATTCTTCTCTTCTTTTTGTAAGTGTTCAGCCTGGACATCTCATCCTCTCCTGTGACTTCTATCTATAGGCTGAAAATCCATGAACTCAGAAGAGGTGAATAAATGAATAATTACTTTCAAAATAACACATCTTGTCTTAAGACTGATTTAAAATGGCTAAGAAGGGTACAAACATCTACTGAGTAGTACAAAATTAGTATGAGGTAAAAGAAAAAAAATAAGGGTGAAGACAAAATATAACCCACGTAGAGTGAAGCTAAATGTGAGTCCTAAATTTGAAAATTCTAAGCTTTTGAGAAGCCAGTGAGAAGAGGATGACATCTCATCATGGTTACACAATCCAATGGTCTAGAAATACAACCGTTCTCGCTACTGAGACGAACAAAGGTTTCTCTCAGGGTGGGGTGAGGAGGCCACCACATAATATGGATCACATTCTCCTTTCCGTCCTTCCAGAAGATGCCCTCATGAGTTCTCAGGGTCTGTATCTTATAAACATCTTGCATTTAGGAAATAGATATGAATAAGATTAAATTTAGTTAAAGCAATTCAGTTATAGGCCAATATAACATGGTCTCTGTTCCTACGGAAATGTTTTAGAATATGTTTTTTATTTTACCTAACTTGAGATATCTTGAAGTGATGACAGCTTTATTGTCTTGCAAGCAATTCTCCCTAAATATTCTTTAAAACACTTTTTGATACCTCTTGAGGACATTGAGCATGAGATTCTACTCTGTGACAAGTATTTAATCTCATGTACTTATATTTCTAGCTTTATTCTAAATACTTAGTAGTTATCTGTACCTTGATATCCCACAGATATTTCACTTTCCAAAACTGGATTCATTCTTTCCCTCCAAACCGTTTTCTCTTAGTCCTCTGACAGGAAACAACATCATCATGCACTCAGTTTTACCAAGAAATCTTGGCGTCATCCTCTGCTTTAGTCATTTGTTTTCTTCATTCCTCACACATAATCAATACTCAAATCCTGATATAGACTCCTTATATCTTGAGTCTGTCCTTGCTTTCTAGCTCCACTGTCCCTGTTTTAGTTCATTCTGGACCTTATCATTTCTTGCCTGAAACTACTGTTTCATTGTCTTAACTGTCTTCTTTGGTCAAAGCCTGTCCCTTCCTCCTCTGATCCCGTTGCTATGAGGTTCACTTTTGTATCTCATGTTTACCACAGTGGCCAGCACTTAGGCAAGAAAAGTATTTTTAATCAGATGGATTCATGGGTGAATGAACGACTGTACACACATGTGGGTCTTATGAGGGGCTTATGAGCTTATAATGCTGCTTTGTAATATTAGAATTATTTCTATCTGCATTCACATGCTGTCAGGATTACAGCAAATAGTTGTGCAGAGTGGTAAGTAACAAAGTGTTACAGAGTGGTAAGTAACAAACTTGTTTGCCCACATGAAAGATAAAAAAGAAGGCTCTAAATCTGGGAAACAACACTTTGTTGTTGATTTAGAGCCTTCCTTTTTATCTTTCATGTGGGCAAACAAGTGAGGAGAAGAATAGAAAACTCCCCCTCTGACATTATTGTTAGAAGAGACTTCAAGAGGCTGGGCGCAGTGGCTCATGCCTGTAATCCCAGCACTTTGGAAGGCCAAGGTGGGAGGATCACCTGAGGTTGGGAGTTCAAGACCAGCCTGGCCAACATAGAGAAACCCTGTCTGTACTAAAAATACAAAAATTAGCCATGCATGGTGGCAGGCACCTATAGTCCCAGCTACTCAGGAGGCTGAGGCACGAGAATCACTTGAGCCTGAAAGGTAGAGGTTTCAGTGAGCTAAGATTGTGCCACTGCACTCCAGCCTGGGTGACAGAGTGAGATCCTGTCTCAAAAAACAAAAACAAAACAAAAACTTCAAGAGAGGCCTATAAAGAAGGGGAAGGAGAAGGAGATGAACGAGCACCCTTACAGCAGCTGTGTGGCAGCCAACAGCCTTGGCGGTGGGAGACAGGAATAGACTCAGAAAAGCCGTCAAGATTGAACTAAAGACCCAGGTGTGGAGACACTCAGGTGGAGAGAAATTCACCAGTAATGGGGTTGCATTTGTTGGGAGAGGAGGAAGGGAAGGAATTTATATGAATCTTAGGAACATCGTGTGGGAATGTGTGAAGGAAGCTGTAGGGAAAGTGGCAAGGTAAGTACAGTATGTGAAACGGTAATTGGTAGAGGGTATAAAGCAGCATTATGAGAGGCTCTTGAAGGGAGTAATTGTGTTAAAGCACTTGATAGCTACAACCCATCATCTGCTAGAAGTAGGGTCGCTGTTGTGTTTACAGCCAAGTAGAACAGTGCCATGAGTAGGCTAATAGAAGGATGTCAGAAATGCATGCAAACTGCATTGAGAGGGGAGCCCTCTTTCTCCGTTCCCGTGTAAGAGGAGGGAATGAGCTAGAGTAAATTGTTTCAATAAACATCACTTTATTTATGATGCTGGTCCTGGCATCTCAGAGGTAGCAATACACACCCTTCTGTACTGCATCTTACCAAGGGACTGAGCTAGTCAGGAAAATAGATTTCATATTAGGTATTAACTCCTGTTACATACTCAGGCTTTGACTTACACAAGAAGCCCTGTCTTAGGGGAACTGTACGCTGATTAGCAGAGAAGATCTCTTGGAGCAAAAGCTTTTGCTGAAATCTCTTGAATCATGGAACCATTTCTTTCCACTGAAAGACATATTGATCTCTCTCTTTCTTTCCACCACTGGAAAAGAGAAAATAAAAGGAAGTCAATGTTTCTAGCTTATTGAATATCTACTGACAGTAACAATCACATAAAGAGCTAACATGTACCAAACACTCATATGTTAAGGGCACTGGTCTCAGTGCTTTAATTGTATTATTTTCTTTTATTTATTTAATCCTTGAAATAACTCCATAAGGTGGATATAATTCACCATTACCAGGACATATCTCCTTCCAAGGCAGTGGAAAATCTTATATATCAACTCAGGGAAGATGGGAGTTGAGCAGGCCACACTGCTTTTGTAGCTCTTTGGAGATCTAGGGAAGATTGCATTACTTAGAGCCTTGGTGTGCTCCTCTGTAAATGTCAGATGTAATAGCTGTCTTGAAGAGTTATCTTGAGAATTAGAGATCATATTATATAAAAGGTCTAACACAGGGGCCAACACAGAGAAAGTACCCAATGAAAGGGAACTAATGTCATATACTTTCTGACTAAACTCTTTACTATGCTCATATCTTAAAGTCAGAATAAAATTAATCATCACTTTTCCTTTTCAACACCCTACTTTAAAAAAAAATCTGTAGAAAAGGGAGTTCTGAAGCAGATCATCAGAGCAGCTCATAATGAAAATGAGCTGATGGAGTTCTTTCCTCTGGCTAATATATTTAAGCCAGTTCTGTTAAATAATATCCAAATTTCTAGCCCAAAGAGTTAATATTATAAACAGGTTCTCAATTTTCCACAAGTCCGTATCTGAATGTCCAGTGGAGACTGAATTAGAAAGAAAAGTTTCAGGAATCTGGACTAAACCAGGTTTTTAAACCACTTATTTTAAGTTAATATTTGACCTTCAAAGGGGCAGGGCAAACCACAAGTAAAAGCGATCAAGCCGCAGGTGGTCCTAATGACATATTTCCCTAAGTAGACTTGAGTAATCTTAGTAGAATGAAGTGATACAGGCTAGTTTTTGATCACTTCATATGGTCCAAGGTTATTTGGGTACTTTTAGCAAAACAAACGTCAGAAGTGAGAAACACTGACATATGGCGGAAATGGTTCATGAAAAAGCTAATAACACTACTAATTTCTGTCATTAGCATCCTGGGGAAGCTACAGAATTATTCAAGGCTTGGTCTTAATTATCTTCTAATGAAGATTTGATTTAATTTGCTGTTTGTAATCTCTCTTTCTTATTTTTCTTTCCATACCTTTGCCTTGTTTTTAAATTTCAGAGTGTTAAAATATTCCATGCTTAATGTTCTCAGTTCAGAGCTCTTCAGAGGAAGTCCTATATCAATCTTACAAGTACTGTAACTACTTATGAGAGGATCTGCGTTACTGTGGCTAGTCATATTTTTATGTGCTACTTGTACTTATGGAAAGGAATGAGGGAGGGGTTCAGAGAGAAGCAATGTGGAATCCAGTTCTCTAACTCTGTCCAAATTCTGCTCTCTCAGTTTGCTTTAGCTTTGTTAAAAAATAACTTTTAAGCTTTCTTTGTATTTATTAAATTAAAATTTTCTTTCTTTTTTCTTTTTTTTTTTTTCAAGACAGAGTGGTGCTCTGCTGCCCAGGCTGGAGTGCAGTGGTGTGATCTCGGCTCATTGCAACCTCCACTTCTTGGGTTCCAGTGATTCTCCTACCTCAGCCTCCTGAGTAGCTGGGATTACAGGCATGCGCCACCACGCCTGGCTAATTTTTTTTGTATATTCAGTAGGGATGGGGTGTCACCATGTTGGTCAGGCTGGTCTTGAACTCCTGGCCTCAAGTAATCCACCCAACTTGACCGCCCAAAGTGTTGGGATTACAGGTGTGAGCCACTGCACCTGGCCTAACATTTTCTTTATATAAAAGGACTACATTTACATTGTTTAGAGAGTCAAACAGTTCTATGAGGGTCATTAAGATAAACACCAACCACTAATGCCTCCCACATTGCTCATTACCCAGAGGTAAGCACTTTTGTCTATTTTTAGATATTTTCATTGATGCTTGATATCTGGACATCTTTTAAATAATTTTAATGTATTGCTATTTCTTGCTTTTTCAGTTTTAGCCCTTACTTACTGCTTTCCCACAATGAAAGGTAAAGGTTTAGCTCTTTCACTCACCTCCCTGTCCACCCCAAATTCATGCACGTACTTCCCATCCATCCATTCTCTCATCCTCTCAATATAGTTTTATGATATTTTAACATTTGTTTGGATCTATATTTAGCATTTAAATAAGTATCCCTATACAAATGCTGGTTATACTTGAGTAATGTGTTATACTCTACGATTACTTTTCTTTACTTGGTGATATGGTTTGACTGTGTCCCCACCCAAATCTCATCTTGAATTGTAGCTCCCATAATCCCTACATGTCATGGGAGGGACCCGGTGGGAGGTAATTGAATAATAGGGGTGAGTTTTCCCATGCTGTTCTCATGAAAGTGAATAAATCTCACGATATCTGATGGTTTTTTAAAGGGCCGTTCCCATGCACACACTCTCTTGCCTGCTGTCATTAAGACATGCCTTTGCTCCTCCTTCACCTTCTGCCATGATTGTGAGGCCTCCTCAGCCCTGTGGAACTGTGAGTCCATTAATCTTTTTCTTTATAAGTTACCCCATCTCAGGTATTTCTTCATAGCAGTATGAAAATGGACTAAGACACCTGGCAATACTTTGTTTTTTGGGGATTAACAACGATCTTCCTTGATGATAATTCTTTTTATGTATTTACTATAAATTCAACCCCAACCATCCCCCCACACCCATTGTCTAAACCTTTTATTAACACAAGAAATATTCTGTCAGTTTCATCTTTTGGAGATAACTTTCCTGAAAACTTCTAATTAACTCAAATTTACATGGCAACTTTCAAGACCTGCTGCAGAACTATCCCCTAGGTTCTCATCCTGGGAGTTTCATCTCCTTCTTTCTTGTGTTAGAATCTTTGTTTCTTCAGTTCTTAGTCTTCCTCTTCATTTACTTCCCCATTTTAGTGGATCACATTCTTCAGGAGCCTCTGGAGAATGAAAGATGGGAGGTAAATTTTTTGATACTCGTATACCTTTAAATGTATTTATCCCATCTTCACATTTAATTGATAGTTTTGCTGGACATGAAATTCTAAGTGGCAAATCATTTTCCCTCACAAGTTTAAAGTCATTGCTTTGTTGCTATTTCACAGCTTCAACTGTTGTTCATGAGAAACCAAAATGCCATCATTATTTTGGATTGTGTGTAAAACCTATTCTTTCTGGAATTTTTTTTGTATCTGCTCTTCTTTCTAATGTCCTGAAATCTTACAGTAATGTGCCGTAATGTGGGACTATTTTCATCCATTGTGCTCGGCATTCACTCTGGAAACCTGTCTTCAGTTATGTTCACATTTTTCAAACTTGGTTTTAATTTTATCCCTCAACATGATCTTTTAAAATATACCTATTACATTGCAATTGGATTTCCTAAGTTAATCATCTGATTTTCCTATTTTTGTTCTACTACTTACTACTTCTGTCCTTTCCTACTTTCTGAGGGGGCTTCTTTATTATTTCTTCTCTCTCTCTCTCTCTCTGTGTGTGTGTGTGTGTGTGTGTGTGTGTGTGTGTGTTTTGAGACAGCATCTTGCTGTTTGCTGTGTCACGCAGGCTGGAGTGCAGTGATGCCAACATGGCTCACTACAGCCTTGACTTCTTGAACTCAAGTGATCCTCCTGCCTTAGCTTCCTGAGTAGCTGGGACCACAGTAGTGCACAACCTTGCCTGGCTAATTTTTTATTTTTTATTTTTTTAAGAGAGAGGGTCTTGACATATTGCTCAGGCTGGTCTCAAACTTCTGGGCTCAAGCAATCCTCCTGCCTGGGCCTCCCAAAGTGTTGGGATTATAAGCTTGAGCCTCTGTGCCTGGCAATTATTTCTTTTAGTCTTTCTATTATTTTAAATTTCTACAATCATCTTTTAAATTTTTAAACATCAATTTTATAGAGGTATAATTTATACAAACAAAACACACTTATTTAAGGATACAGCTTAATAAAGTTTGACCATGTATACTCAATCAATACATGGACATTTCAATTATACCAGAATGTTTCCTCATGTTCCTTTGCAGAGTTTTATTGTACATCTTTTTATCCTTTTACTTTTAACCTATCTATTTTTATACTTAAAGTGGCTCCTTGTATATAACATATAGTTGTGTTTTTATTCTTTACACAGACTGACAATCTTTGCCTTTTAATTGGCATGTTTAGATCATTTCATTTATGTAATTATTTATCTGGTTGGGTTTAAATAGACCATCCATTATGCCATTGGTTTTCTGTTTGTCCATCTAATAATTGTTCATTTTTCCTATTTTTCTACCTTATTTTGGATTAATTGAATTTTTTTTAGTGTTCAATTTTGTTTTCACTCTTGGCTTATACACTATAATTCTACTACCACCTTTTAATTTCTTTCAAGAGATTGTTTTGATTTCAGAGTATTCTTTTGTGTGCCATCCTATTCTTGTCTCATAGGTACATTTTTCCATTAAAAATATTAATACATTTTTGAGGTTTTCTTTCCATTGCACAGTCTTTCCAAGTTTCTTTCCTCTGTCTATTTTGTCTTTCTTAAAAAACTTTTGTAAACATTCGTGGTATACAACATGATGTTTTGAAATATGTGTACATTGTGGAATGGCTAAATCAAGCTAATCAATATATGCATTACCTCACAAAAGTATCAGCTATTTGTGGCAAAAATATTTAAAATCTACTTTTTAAGGAATTTTCAATCATACGTTATTATTAACTATAGTCACCATCGTACCATAGATCTCTTGAACTTATTCCTCCTGTCTAATTGAAATTTTATATCCTTTTTTATTTTTATTTTTATTTTTTATTTTTTTCTGAGACGGAGTCTCGCTCTGTCGCCCAGGCTGGAGTGCAGTGGCTGGATCTCAGCTCACTGCAAGCTCCGCTTCCCGGGTTTACACCATTCTCCTGCCTCAGCCTCCCGAGTAGCTGGGACTACAGGCGCCTGCCACCTCGCCTGGCTAGTTTTTTTTGTATTTTTTTTAGTAGAGACTGGGTTTCACCGTGTTAGCCAGGATGGTCTCGATCTCCTGACCTTGTGATCCGCCCGTCTCGGCCTCCCAGAGTGCTGGGATTACAGGCTTGAGCCACCGCGCCCGGCCTGAAATTTTATATCCTTTAACCTACATCTCCCCATTTCCCCTCTTGTTACTTCCTACCTCTTCCATGAGTTTGACTTTTATAGATTTCATGTATAAGTAAGATCATGCAGTATTTGTCTTTCTGTGCCTGGCTTATTTAACTGAACCTAAGGTCCTCCAGGTTCAATCATGTTGTTACAAATAAGAAGATTTTCTTTTTTTAAGGCTGAATAGTATTCCACTGTGTATATACTGTTGGTTCTCTATATCCACAAATTCTGCATCTGCAAATTCAACCAACTTTGGAATAAAAAGATTTTAAAAAACTTCAACAATAGAAAACAAAAATAAAAAAGATACTATATAACAGCTATTTACATAGCATTTACATTGTATTAGGTATTATAGGTAATCTAGAGAGTTTTTTTTTTTTTTTGAGATGGAGTCTGGCTCTGTTGCCCAGGCTGGAGTACAGTGGTGTGATCTTGACTCACTGTAAGCTCCGCCTCCCGGATTCACACCATTCTCCTGCCTCAGCCTCCTGAGTAGCTGAGATGACAGGAGTGAGCCACCATGCCCGGCCTAGAGATGATGTTCAAGTATATAGAAGGTTATGTGTAGGTTATATGCAAATACCATGCTATTTTATATAAGGAACTTGATAATCTGAGGATTTGGTTTCCTTGAGGTATTTGAAAGACAATTATATATTATATTTTCTTTATTTATTTATCTACTGATAGACACTGAGTTTGATTCTGTTTCTTGGGTATCATGAATAACACTGCAATGAACACAGGAGTACAGATATCTCTTCAATATCCTGATTCCATTTCATTTTGATATATACCCAAGAGTAGAATTGCTGGATCATATGACAGTTCTATTTTTAAATATTGGTCTTTCATGTAAGAGACTTTCCTCAATGTTTCATGGCATACCATGAGGGATTCCAGTTTGGATATTGACCTATCAACCAAATTGAATCCTTTCTCTTTTGGAGTTTATAAGGTAAGGCACACAGCAGGAGAACAATTAGGCGGCAGTAGTACAACCACATTGAAGAGAGGCTGGGGCAAAGGGAAGCTGAGTCACAAGAATGAGTCAACAGCTCATGACTATTTCAGGGGATGACAAACAAATGCTATGAGGTCTCTGGGACTGTGGATGTCTATTGTTTTCTGAATGGGTATGAATAACTTACCAGGTCCACAAAGGCAAACTGAGTGACTACTGGCATAAGTTTCTGGGTTTTCCATTTCCTTGTACATACTTACAAGCATTTCCTACTACACGATTAAACTGATAGTGCTTGTGTCTTGTAGCCTAAAGGATTGTATTAGGACTGTGTGTATCCTGAAGGAACCCCTTTATGGTTCTCTAGAGAGACAGAACTAGTAGGATAGATACATATGTATAAAGGGGAGTTTATTACATATTAACTCACATCATCACAAGGTCCCACAATAGGCCGTTTGCAAGCTGATGAGCAAGGAGAGCCAGTTCCAGTCCCAAAACTGAAGAACTTGGAGTCTGATGTTCAAGGGCAGGAAGTATTCAGTATGGGAGAAAGATGTAGGCTGGGAGGATAGGCCAGTCTAGTCTTTTCACATTTTTCTGCCCCTTTATATTCTAGCTGTGCTAGGAGCTGATTAGATGGTGTCCACCCAGATTAAGAGTGGGTCTGCCTTTCCCAGCCCACTGACTCAAATGTTAATCTCCTTTGGCAACACCCTCACAGACACACCCAGGATCAATACTTTGTATCCCTCAATCCAGTCAAGTTGACACTTAGTATTAACCATCACAAAGGCCTTAGCACACAGAAATGATACAACGTTGAATTAGAAGAAATAATTAGTATGAAGGTTAAAATCTGCAGGCTATAGATTTTTGGCTAACAGTTTCACAAAATTCCCATTTTCTCTGGGTGCCTGTAAGGCATACAGACACTAAGAGTGCGTACTCTGTGATGAGTGCTCTGTGGATTTGAATCTTGGTTGTGTGGCCTGAGCTTCTCTGAGCTGTATTTCCTCATCTACAGGGATAATAATCAAAGATAGTCCCAGAATTTCTTTTTAGAAGAGGCTTGTGCTGGCAATCTGGCTGAAAGGAGAGCTTTACACTGAGCTTGCATAGCACTTTTCAAAATGTCAATTGTCCATATCAAAGAGTCAGAAATGGGTAATGGTGATTGTTGGTGTGTGTTATGTGTATGTTAAAGACACCCATTGGTACCATCATTCATAATAACAACACTGGTTTCTTATGAAGGCTAAATTAAATCATATATTTAAAAAGTTTAATATAACGACTAGCAATAAAATTATCCTATACATTATTAATGATAATATTAAATTGTTATAATAGTTTTATTATCAAGCAAATGAATGAAGGAGTTATGACTAGGAAGAACAAGAATGTCTTGAAATAAGAGGCAGAAGCAGGTTCTGGTGTTTCTACATTGGTTATTACCAACAGACTTAATAAACATCTAGTACAAATCTAGAATTGAATGAGTATTGGTCTGTTTGCTGTACTAAATCCTCTCCAACTCTCTGGATAACTCCTCCTCTGTGGTCACTGCCTGTGTTGAAACTATCTGCTCACTGGATCTTTGCTCTATTACTGTGTCATGCCCTCTTACAACTGCATTTCTAAGGGACTATCTTTATAGTGTATACAATGATTTGCTCCCCAAAGATGCTGCTTCTGATTTTCATATTTTTGTCCTGACAGCCAGTTCAGTTCCAGCTCCTGATGGCCAGGCACCCTATTATTTTTCCTGGACTGTTTCTTGCATCAAATCTTTATTTACTTTGCAAATCTCTTATACCTATAGGATAGGGCTGAGACAAGGCACATGGAAACAACCCCCAATGTAGATACAAAGGGTATAGTAAAATTATACTGTTAATCAAATCTTATAAACTGTATTTTTCTTATTTTTGCTCATTCAAAACTTCCCATGAATTTTCGTCTAAGTTTAGACATAGTTTTAGGAAGCCATTGCTGCTGAGGCTTGAAGAATTAATGCTCTTTGAGGCAGAACCGGGGCATCTGTTTGCCTGCTCCAACTGTTTAAGATAACTCAGCATTCCCATGCACATACATATAGAACTAAATTTGCTCTGACGATATCTCCTTTTTCATCACTGTCATGCTTACTTCTACTTACATTACCTACTGTTTTTTCATGCTAGATTTGGTATTGCTTTGGTTTGGCTTTTCTGAATAGGTTTCAGCTTGATTTGTCCCTTTATCTCCATGCGACCCTTAAATGCAACTCCGTTGTCCACAGCTTTGACTTGTGGTCCTTAGGAGGGACCTCTGCCTTTGACCCTTCAGTGATCCATCCATCCTTCCTTGGTGCTGGGTTGGAAGTTGGGGAGTTGGATATTCTCCAGCTTTTAAGGACTTTGGCTATCATCAGGATGGCCAGCTCTCAATATTTATTTCTATTAACACTTAGGAAGGATGACTTTCACGTAAACAACACATTCCCACTAGTGTAGCTGGGTTTTGTAAAACTCCCAGCACACTAGAAGTATCTTTAGTCTTTTTCTCCAACTCAAGAATGCAACTAGAAATGTTAGCAAGAATGGCATTATTAGCAGAATATCTTTAAATTGACTGTGATTTATAAACATCATTACTTTATAATGCAAAATAATACTTCAGATGTATTTCAAAATTGGATAAGATACCTTTGTTATTTTTTAACCTTTTTATTTTTAAAGCAATGGAATTCTTTTTATCAGGGGCCTTTAAGAAGCCCAACATATTAAAAAAAATTGAGAGAATTTCACTGATTGGATTACAATGGGGCCCAGAACTTGATCCCTTCGGTGTTCTGTGGATCCTAAAGCCCCTCAATAAAATCCTTAGGGCTTTGCACAACACAATTTGAAAACTCGGTGGCCTTGCTTACATCGTAAATAACAAGCAATGATTCCGTGGAGATGGAACCACTGAACTGTGACAGCATAGTACCATTTGGAATATTGGAACTGAACTTTAGTGCACTGCCCTATTCCATCATTACCATGTTTCTCCAGGCCATTTGGTAATTTTCAGACTCTTCTTGTGACTCGTGAAAATGACCTAGGAGACAAGGATGCCTGGCCTCTTGCTCTCTCCCAGGCTGTCAATGCCATCTCACCTTCATCCAACTCACCCTCTTCTGCCTGGCTCTTGTCTTCCTGAGTGCCATCTATCCACTTCGCCATGCCCTCTGGAACCCTCTTTCATTGTCAATATACTCCATTATCTACTCCACACCAAGTTTTGCTCTGTTCTGTATGTTTCCTTATCTTGGTTAAGGACAACACCATCCTCCCCCCGCTCTCTGTCATCATCCCTGATTACTCCCTCTCAAGTACCCTCTACTTCAAATTAGTCACCAATTCCTATGAATTCTAGTTCAGAAGTGTCTTGCAAATCTGACATCATCATCTCTCCTCTAGGCTGTTAAAATAACTCCTTGAACACATACCTTTGAATATAGTCTGTACTATAAAAGTTTTCTGAATGCAGTGCCTATTAGTTTTAATCTTTCTCAAATGTCTGTGCCATGATTCTTGGCTTCATCCCTGCTTGTTTATATTCTTTCTGGCTTTAATCTCATATTCGGATAAAAATATTTAAGATGTTTTTCTATGCAGTGTTTATAGTGGGCTGTCTTTTGAAAGACCAATAGTTATAGTCTTAAGGTATCAGAGTGAACAGGCAACCTACAGAATGGGAGAAAATTTTTGCAATCTACTCATCTGACAAAGGGCTAATATCCAGAATCTACAAAGAACTCAAACAAATTTACAAGAAAAAAACAAACAACCCCATCAAAAAGTGGGCAAAGGATATGAACAGACATTTCTCAAAAGAAGACATTCATACAGCCAACAGACACATGAGAAAATGCTCATCATCATTGGCCATCAGAGAAATGCAAATCAAAATCACAATGAGATACCATCTCACACCAGTTAGAATGGAGTCAGGAAACAACAGGTGCTGGAGAGGATGTGGAGAAATAAGAACACTTTTACACTGTTGGTGGGATTGTAAACTAGTTCAACCATTATGGAAAACAGTATGGCGATTCCTCAAGGATCTAGATTTAGATGTACCATATGACCCAGCCATCCCACTACTGGGTATATACCCAAAGGATTATAAATCATGCTGCTATAAAGACACATGCACACGTATGTTTATTGCGGCACTATTCACAA
>NC_045443.1:74526281-74546433 GCF_002776525.5 Piliocolobus tephrosceles
CTATAAAGACACATGCACACGTATGTTTATTGCGGCACTATTCACAATAGCAAAGTCTTGGAATCAACCCAAATGTCCATCTGTGACAGACTGGATTAAGAAAATGTGGCACATATACACCATGGAATATTATGCAGCCATAAAAAAGGATGAGTTTGCGTCCTTTGTAGGGACATGGATGCAGCTGGAAACCATCATTCTTAGCAAACTATCACAAGAACAGAAAACCAAACACCGCATGTTCTCACTCATAGGTGGGAACTGAACAATGACATCACTTGGACTCGGGAAGGGGATCATCACACATCGGGGCCTATCATGGGAGGGGAGGGGGGAGGGATTGCATTGGGAGTTATACGTGATATAAATGACGAATTGATGGGTGCTGACGAGTTGATGGGTGCAGCACACCAACATGGCACAAGTATACATATGTAACAAACCTGCACGTTATGCACATGTACCCTAGAACTTAAAGTATAATAATAAAAAAAAGGTAAGATTTTCATATATATAAGTATATAGCAAATTTCAGTAATTTTACTTACATTTATTTTCTAGAGAAGAAGTTCTCAACCTTGGTTTTGTTTTGATCAGGTATTTTGGAGATCACAGTGAGAAGAAGTAAAACAATAGCATGCTTGGAAGCATGCATGACTCAGAGTCATTTTTACATTGCAGTTGGTCAAAAATCTGAGTTTTCTCAAGGGAGGGTGCCATGTTTGATAACATCATCTGATGTGTATAACTTAAATCTCCCAGTATCTCAGTTTCCTCATCTGTAAAGTGGATAGCTTAAAGTAATCCAGGTCAATGATACCCAGATTATAGGAGGGCAAAGTTAATTGTATGATTAATGCAGAATTCCTAGCACAGGGTGTTACTCAATATGAACTTTCAATGACTAGGAGGCATTACAATCAATCCAGAGAAGAGATGTCAGGAAATTTTACAGCTTATAGGCCTTACCTGACCCACAGATGTATTAAGTTTTGATTGTGCTGTGTTTTTGATTCTTTTAAGGTGAATTGGTTACCAACATTAACAAAGTGGGGGAATATTATATAAAATACATAGTTTAGTTTTCTTTTGAAACACTTGAAGATGTGGTAATACTAATCGATAGTGGTCAAGAATTCTATAAAGTTAGTCCTAGTTGCTGCTGTATCTATTGCTTTATGTCGAGGGTGCATTATTCTTTCCCTACCAGTCAGTTTCCACCTCCTGGTCTGAATAATTTTGGTGGACCTGTCCTGTTATTTTAGGGATTAATAAATCGGATTTAAATTACATCAACTTTTGCGAATGACAGTACTATCTCTTCAAAGAGCAAGCATGAGTCATGCTTTTCTGATGGCCTTTCTGATGTCGTTTAGAGAGTTACAAAGCTGTTCATGCTCAGTAAGCACCTCCTATTTGAAAAACTGTGGTAGGCATGAGTGTCTCCTTGAGAAATACCCTGTTGTTTCTCTCAGGGATTTTGTTATCTAGTAAGAAGGAAAAGACAAGGACATGTGTAATCATACATCAGAGAATAATGTGGTTATATCCAGTAATAGAAGTACAGGGAGCTCTTGTGCCATAGAGAGAAAAAAGGTGTATTTGGATGAAATCTGGGAAAGAACAGTGCAGTCTTCATGAAGGGGTTCATTCATTCAGCAAATGCATTTAGGGACATTACATAGAGGAATAAGTGGTATGTGTTGGGCATATAGAACCTGCTCTTGAAGGACAGGGAGTCTAATGGGGGAGAGAGGAGCAAGTGAGACCAGCAAAGTATTATAGAGAAAGACTACAAGGGGAATGGGTAGCAAATAGTTTAGTACAGTGATTTATTCTACCTGAAGTTAGAGACATGGGGAAATTTATCTTGGGGGACTCCAAAGAGGATATAATTCTCACATTTGGAATTTAAATGGTAAGCAAGCACTCAGGTAATGAAGAGCAGATAAGAGTGAGTTTTAGGTAGATTAAGCCAAAGAAAGTAAGATATGTTAATTGTATTTTAAAGAGAAGATAGGGTTATAATAGTTATAAATGGAAATTTGGTGTATTAGGTAGAGAGAAGAGCCATAATTAAGGCATGTGGTTTAAGGCATATTCAAGTTTGATCAATAACTCACTTTGACCCCATCAGAGTGTAGTGAGAGTTTACAGTAGAAAGCAAGATGGGTTTTAGATTATGGCAGGCCGTGGGAGCCAAAGCAAAAAGTTTAACTTTAGGAAATGGAGTGTGCCAGAATGTTCTTGAATGTAGAAAGACAGGCCCAAGGCTAAACTGTAAGAGAAGAATTTTGGTGACAAATGTGGGGGGTGGATCATCGTGAGGGGAGACTGGTGTGTGTGTGGGAAGGGGAGGTGACATTAATCGGACTTGAGACTGCTGTCTCTTAATGATTATTGAAGATTTTGGGGCAGGGGGCAATGCCCAGATGTTGCCATAACCTTATCTTTTGTTTTAAAATGGAAGTACTATGTAGACGGAGAGGAGAATAAAAATATTATGTAAAAAGAGAGGAACACTACACAAATAAATATTGTACTGGGCACTGTATTGTTTGATTTTTCCAGGAGACTGCTGTTGCTGAAAAGCCTTATTTATTGTGAGGAGGAGGGGAGAAACTGGGGTGAGAAACGTTGCTACCTGTTGCAGCAGCTACCTGGTCACCCAAAAGATTTGCATAATTTCTTCTTCCCACCGTATCCCATTCCAGCAGCCAATATCTGTAACAAAAGGGAAACTATTATAGAAGAAAATTTAACAAAAATATTAGCTAGGCATTTGTTTGCACTATATGTACTCAACATTTTATGGATTCTGACTCATTCAATCTCCACAACAACACTGTGTGGTAGATTATTTATTTCATTTTACAGTTGAAATAACCAGAACTTTGAGAGGGGAAGTGACACAAGCAAGGTCATGTAGTGAGTAAGAGGCAGGGCCAAGATCTGAACCCAGAAATATCCAGATTCAAAGACCCTTATTTCTCCAACAAATCCATCCTATTATTTTTCATGTTTGTATTATTTTAGAAAATGCTCTTATAAAATATTATTGTTGATATATGTCTCCCAAGTTGATATCACACATCTCAAATTTGTACATTAAGGAAAGAAGCAAATTAAGGGAATTCAGATAAACAGAATACATCCCTTTCCAATTTTGTTCATGCAAGTTTAACTTTTACATACTGAAAAGCCTACTATTACAAAATTAGGCAACCACAAATGTAAATGTTATTTTGTTTTTTTCTTATACTTATTAGACTGACTGGAAGAGTTGGTCTCACCTAAGATTGGAAAATAGTTTTGTACATCAACTCTCACAGGAATATAAAAAATTAAACTGATAAATTTATGTGCCACTGTGAATTCTTTATGACTGAGTTGTCAACTGCTTTCATTCAGGCAATAAGCCAATGTTTATGAAGTAGCTACAATGGGCAGAGTGCTTTGCCAGGATATGTGGAAAGTTTCAAAAGACGCAGCTGTAGACATGATTTTCATCACAAGAGAGTTATGATCTAATAAAGAAGATGGACAAAATATATAAAATAGGGGAGAAATGAGCACATATATAACTATATCTCTATGACATGAGATCATGTATGCATTACTATAAAACAATGATGACTGTAACAGTGATAGATGTATGTCTAGAGACTACAAAAATGGTCAAAATAAAGCAGGAATGCTTCTCATAGACCAAATATGATAAAGTAGTGAATTCTGAGAAAAATTTGAAAGAAATTTTATAAAATTAGAAACCAAAGAAGTCTGTAGAATTCAAATAGTTTTTAGACTTTTAATCTTTCCAAGTTGTACAGTCTGTGACTAATAAGTGATATAAGATAGAAAAACTTAAATTCAAACCAATTTAGCATGCAATGTTTTACATTCTCAGTAGAGCTTATAAACTTCATTCTTTTTCAAAGTTGCTCAAAGTTAAATAAAAGATAACTGGAAGGCTAGTGGGTACAAATGAAACAGTACACAGAGTCATCGAAACAAATATATATGATATTATGATAAAAGTTGCTCATATTAATTCATGATAACACTAATTATTTTGGATTTAACAGTAAAATAAGGTATCATACTGATGTTATGATTCAGTGAAAAATCCATTGAAGTAGCCACTATTCTCTGGGTCTTCCAGTTTTGAATATAGCTGTGAATAATTATTGATGAATAATTAATAGTCATATTCACAATAGTTTAATCTATATTAGTGATAGCCTGTGGTTCACATTAGTCATGGAAGGTGGCAGCTTTGGAATTAGGGGTTTGAATTCTGAAAGTCCTTAGTTTCTGCCATTCTACTCTATGTATAACCAGAGAAACAATCCTTTATGCTCCTTGAGGAAAAGTATAATACAATGGCTCAAGAGCTGGATGAAAGCAGAAGGAATTATGGTTTTATTTCTGACTTAGAACACGATTAGCTCCTACCTTGGACAAATGTTGTATATAGTAGTCCCTCCTTAACTGCAGGGGATATGTTCCAAGATACCCAATGGATGCCTGAAATTGTGGATAGTAGCGAACCAGATTGCTGTCAATTGGAACAAATTTCTGTTTATGTCTTCTAATTATAGATTTAATGCCTTTTCTATTTTGCCTAAGCACTTATGCATTGTGGCTGTAATTTTTGCAGTTTGAGGTAGGACAGCAAAACTAGCATGAATTTCTTTTTCCTTCTTCACAGTTTCACAAATAGATTTGTTCTTACCATAGATCGCAGCAACCTCAGTGTATGATTTTTTTCTTTACTTATTAAGTCAATGGCTTTCACCTTTTCACTTTAAGGAAGCACTTTGCAGCTTCTCTTTGCATATCCGAATTGCCAATATCACTGTCCTGTGCTTTGGGGCCATTATGAAGTCAAATAAAGATTATTTGAACACAAGCACTGACATACCACAACAGTTAACCTAATAACTGAGGCGGCTGCTCAGTGACTAAGTTTGGTTGATTAGGCAACAGGGTTATGCTGGACAAAGGCATGATTCACGTCCCTACATGAGACAGAGCAGGACGGCCTGAGATTTCATCATACTACTCAGAATAGCATACAATTTTAAACTCATGAATTGTTTCTTTCTAGAATTTTCTATGTAATATTTTTATACTGCAGTTGACTGTGGGTAACTGAGACTGGAAAAAGTGAAACCACAGGTAAGGAGGGACTACTACATCTTGAGCACTGATTTCTTTTTCATTTGTCCTTTCATTCATGCAACTATTTTTTTAGGAGGGTCTACAATGTGCTAGGTACTGTTATAAAGTGCATCAAAACGGAACTAGTCCTTGCCTTATTAGAACTTATAAAATGGAGGGAAAAGAAGTAACTACAGATAAAGATGAAATTTCAGATTATAAAAGATCTTTGAAAAAAAAAAAAAGTAGGATGCTATGAGAGAGAAGCAGGGGCTGGCAGTGAGCCAGTTTTAGGTTGTCTGGTTAGGAAAGTCTCTCTGAGGTAGTGACATTTGAGCAGGGACTTGAGCTGCCAATTTCAAGAGAAGAAAACAAGAAGGCCATGCAAGGCCCAGGAAACAACACTTACAGAGATCCTAGTGAAAGGATGTGGCAAGTATTAATATGAGGAACCTAGAGGAGGCTGATATGAGTGTAGCTTTGGAAATAAAGAGGAGAGTGGTCATGGGTTAGAATAAGTTTTGAGAAGCTAGATCGGCACAGGGCTTCTTACACCTTAGTCATGTTAAGGGTATTGGATTTTTATTGTAAGGACAGGGGACGCCATTGAGTTTTAGTTGAGGAGGGACAGGAGTCTTAAGGCTGTTGTATGGAGGGTGGATTGAAGGGAGACAAAAGGAATCAGGGAGAACAATGAAGAGAAAGAACCTTAATACAATGCCTAGTTGATTGAGGATGGTAGTGGACTTTCCTACAGGGATGACAGTCTAAATGAACAAAAGGGGGAAAACCCTGGATGTATTATGGAAGCAGAATGAACAAAACTCATTAATAAATCAAGTGTGGGATGAAGGAGAGGTGTAAAAAATGACAGGAGTTATTTATAAAAATTATATTCTGGCTTAGAATAATATACTAAACATCAAGGTCATTGCTACCAATATCATAAAGGTAATAACTGTTTAATTAGACTTCATTTTTTGAATAGTTTTAGTTTCACAGCGATATTGGGTGCAAGGTACAGAGATTCCCCAATACTCTCTGCCCTCGCACATATGTAGCCTCCCCCCATATTAACCTCTGCCCCCAGAGTGGGACCTGTGTTATAATTGATAAACTTGCATGATGCATCATTTCATCCAGAGTCCATAGTTTACATGGTCCACAGTTTACATGGTTCACTCTTGGTGTTATACATTCTCTAGTTTCAGACCAATTTATATTGACATGTACTCACTACTATAATATCATACACAGTAGTTTCATTGTCCTCAAAATTTTCTGTGCTCTGCCCACTTATTCTTTTCCTACTGCTACCCACTGTAAACCACTGCTCTTTTTACTGTCTTCGTAGTTTTGTCTTTCCCAGAATGTTATTTAATTAGAATTATACTGTATGTAACCTTTTCAGAGTGGTTTCTTTTACTTAGTAATATGCATTTAAGTTTCCTTCATGTCTTTTCATGGCTTGATAGCTAACTGCTTTTGGCACTGAATAATATTCCATTGTCTGGACAAATTACAGTTTATCTAACGATTCACCTACTTGAGGATGCCTCAGTTGTTTCTAAGTTTTGGCAATTACAAATAAAGCTGTTATAAACATCCATGTGTAGGTATTTGTAGGGACATGGTTTCAGTTTCTTTGGGTAAATACCAAGGAATGTGATTACTGGATCATATGGCAAGAGTATATTTAGCTTCGTAAGAAACCACCAAACTGTCTTCCAAAGTGTCTGTGCTATTTGCATTCTCACTAGCAGTGAATGAAAGTTCCTGTTTCTCCATATTCTTGCCAGCATTTGGTGGTGTTAAGGTTTTGGATTTTAGCCATTGTAATAGCTGTGTAGTAATTGTAAATAAAACAACTGCTTGTTTGTTGTTTGTTGTAATTGTAAAATGAAAACAACTGATTGTTTTTTTATTAGCATTTCCCAACATCAAGAAAATTCAGATAATGAATTCATTTCTTTTTCCACTTGGAAGAAACATCTTGAAAAAATTTGAATGTTAAACAATACATGCTACTAAATTGTAAGAGAAACCATGAATTTAGATATAAACTTTTAATCCAGAAGTAGCAAACACTGAAAGAATTTGATACCTAAATGACAATTTTAGACCAAGAAAATCAGCCAAAGGGACTAAAAGTATAAATAAATTGACCTAAGAATCTTTTTAAGGGAACATCCTGCTCTTTCCTTGAAGAAAAATTACAAGTCTTAAAGGCACTTCGGTTTGGAAACACTATAACATTTGAGGTTAATCGCACTTCCAGAAAAAAGTCCCTATGGGGATAAGGCAACAGTGTGGGTTATTAGAGAGAATTCAGGGATGAACAAAGAGATGGTTATTCTGAGTCAGAAAGGACTTGGTCATATATTCAGTTCTGGAAACATCAGTCATCCTTGCTGTGCACATCAGTGAGAACTAGAAATATCTCTTGTGTTAGAGAGAGGATCTTAGTAAAAACACCCACATGGGGCATTATCTTTGTCATAGGGAGAGACAGAATTCTAATAAATGGTGTTTGAAGTAGATGGATCCATGGTGACATGGCAACCTCCTTTGGTGCCCTAGGACCGTCGGTAAGTGAAGGCCCAGAAGGCAACCTAAAGTGGGAAAGCAAAAAGCAAAAAAAGCTCAGATTTCTTAATTTTAACTATTGCCTGATAAATATAGTTCAATGAAATGGAATGAGCGTCAACAAATGCTCTAGGGGCAGCATAGAATTTCAGAGATTTCAGTAAGCTCCTGGAAGCTGACACAAAATCTGCAAGCTTACTGTAGGAGGGTCTGACACTCAGATGTAGATCCTTGGAGTCATGTAGATAAGGGCCTTCCTCAAGCAGGACCAGGGGCTGGGAAGGATTGGTGTACAGCAGTCATTGTAGAGAAAGAGTAATGAGGTCTGGGGAGCAGGAGGGAGCCTGGGGACTCAGACTTGAACTCATTGACAATCAGGTGTGCAGAGGGCTTGAGCATCCCACAAGACTTAGTTGACGGTATCAAAAACGTGACTCAGCTCACAATAAATGACCACCTCACACCCACCAGGATGGCTAGAATCAGAAAAACAGTAAGTGTTTTCAAGAATGTTGAAACATTGAAACCCTCTTAAATCTCCGGTGGGAATGCAAAATAATACAGCCACTTTGGAAAACAGGCTGGCAGTTCCTCAAATGGTTAAACATAGTTACCATATGATCCAGCATTTCCACTCTTAGGTATATAACAAAGAGAAATGAAAACATATGTCTGCATAAAATCTTATACTCAAATATTTATAGCAGCATATTCATAATGGCCCAAAAGTCTATCAACTGATGAATGGAGAAATAAAATGTGGTATATCAATACAATGAAACATTATTTGGTGATTACAAGAAATTTACTTCTACATGGTACAACATGGATGAACCTTGGAAACACTGTGCTAAGTGAAAGAAGCCAGTCGGAAAAGAATACATATTGTATGATTCCATTTATATGAAATGTGCAGTATAGGTAAATCTGTAAAGATAGAAAGTAGGCCAGGCACAGTGGCTCACACCTGTAATCCCAGCACTTTGGGAGGCTGAGGTGGGAGGATTCCTTGAAGCCAATAGTTCAAGACCAGCCCGGCCAACAAAGCAAGATTCCCACCTCTAAACAAAAAAACAAAAAACAAAAACAAACAAACAAAAAAAGCTGGACATAGTTTCACTTTCCTGTAGTCTCAGCTACTTGGGAGGCTGAGGTGGGAGAATTGCTTGAGCCCAGGAGTTTGAGGCTGCAGTGAGTAATGACTGTGCTACTATACTCCAACCTGGGTAAAAGAGTAAATCCGTGTCTTAAAAAAAAGACAGAAAGAAAGAAAAGAAAAAAAAAAAAAAAAAAAAAAGAAAAGAAAAAAGAATGTAGATTAGTGGCTTCCCAGGGCTTAGGGGATGTAGAAGGGTCAGAGACAAGAGCTAAGGGGTTTGTTATTTTTTTGGGGGGTAACAGAAATCTTCTGAAATTAGTTGTGCTGATAGGTGCACAATTCTGTGAATATTTTAAAAGTTATTGAATGATACTCTTTAAATCGGTGAATTGTGTGGTATGTGAATCATAACTTCCCCACTTCCTCCAAAATAAGTATGTCTTCACTAACATCCTACCTTGGTTTTCAGTACCTTAATCTGACAAGAGCGGGCAGGGCTGATTCCCCAAGAAGGGATTGAAGATAGAGGACAAAACCAGCCCCATTTTTATTTCAATAAAGACAAAGTAGAATTATAGGTGTTAATTTTGCAGAGTTTTAATGGGTTGATTGATTTGGTGTAAACTCTGAGGCTACTAGCAATAAAAATTCTTTGGAAAAAAGACAAAGTTGAAATAATGTCAGAGAGAATACATCAGGAAAAAGGTTGAAAATGCAAGTTCTATTAAACACAACATATTTAGAGGAAGAGAAAATCACAGAGGAGCCAGCTATGGCAGCTGAAAAAGGGGCAATGCTAAAGACTCACATTTTTAATTTAAAAATCAGTGTTCCCTGGGCAACAAGAAGGTTTTGCCTATACTATTACAAAAAATTAACTCAAAGAGAATAAAAGACCTAAACCTGAGAGCTAAAACTTAAAACTTTTAGAGAAAACATAAGGGAAACGCTTCATGACATTGAAGTTTACAGTGATATCTTGGAGATGACACCAAAAGCATAGGCAATGAAGAAAAAAGAACAGATGTACTTCATCAAAGTAAAAGCCTCTGTGCATTAAGAAACATTCTCAACAGAGTGAAAAGTCATGGAGAAAATATTTGCAAATCATATATCTGATAAGGGATTAATATCCAGAATAAATAAAGAATTCCTACAATTTACCAACAAGAAACAAACAACCCAATTAAAAAATAGGCAAAGGGCTTGAGTAGATATTTCTCCAAAGTAGATTTACAAATGAACAATAAGCACATGACAAATACTCAATATCACTGAAAGTAGGAAATGCAAACCAAAACCACAATGAGATACCACCTCATATGATTAGGATGATTAAAAATCTAGAGAATGACAAGTGTTGACAAGGATATGGAGAAATTGGAACTCTTGTGCATTTGTAGTGGGAATGTAAAATGGTGAAGCTGCTATGGAAAATAATATGGCAATTCCTCAAAAACTTAAAAATACAACTACCGTATGATCCAGGCATCCTACTTCTGTGTATATACCCAAAAGAATTGAAAGTAGGGACTTGAACGGATTTTTGTACACCCATATTTATAACAGCATTGTTCACAACAGCCAAAAGGTGGAAGCAATAGAAGTGTCTAGTGACAGATGAATGGATAAAAAATAGTGGCATATACTACATACAATGGAATATTATTAGCCTTAAAAATGCAACAAATTCTGACACATGCTATAACATGCATAGATCTGGGAGACATTATGCTAAGTGAAATAAGCCAGTCACAAAAAGATGAATATCATATTATTATTCCATTTATATGAGGTACCTAGAGTAGTCAAAAATCATACAGACAGAAAATATAGGCTGGGAGCAGTGGCTCATGCCTGTAATCCCAGCACTTTGGGAGGCCGAGGCGGTGGATCACCTGAGGTTGGGAGTTCGAGACCAGCCTGACCAACATGGAGAAGCTCCATCACTACTAAAAATACAAAATTAGCCAGGCAAGGTGGCACATACCTGTAATCCCAGCTACTTGGGAGGCTGAGGCAGGAGAATTGTTTGAATCTGGGAGGCGGGGGTTGCTGTGAGACGAGATTGCGCCATTGCACTCCAGCCTGGGCAACAAGAGCGAAACTCCATCTCAAAAAAAAAAAAAAAAAAAAAGATAGAATGGTAGGTTTTAGAAATTGGGTGACAGAATGGGGAGTCATTGTTTAATAGTTTTGGAGTTTCAGTTTGAAATGGTGAAAAAATTTTGGAGGTGATTGGTGGTGATGGTGGCACAAAAATGTGAATGAACTAAATGCCACTCAACTACACTTAAAAATGGCTAAAGTGGTAAATTTTATGTTCTGTATATATTATCTAAATAAAAAACAGAAACAGGCCGGGTGTGGAGGCTCACACCTGCAATCCCAGCATTTTGGATGGCCGAGGCAGGTGGATCAACTGAGGTCAGAAGTTCGAGACCAGCTTGGGCAACATGGTGAAACCCTGTCTCCACTGAAAATACAAAAATTAGCCAGGTATGGTGGTACATTCCCGTAGTTCCAGCTACTCAGGAGGCTGAGACAGGAGAACCGCTTAAACCTGGGAGGCGGAGGCTGCAGTGAGCCGAGATCATGTCAGTGCACTCCAGCCTGGGAAAGACAGAGCGAGACTTCATCTCAGAAAACAAACAAACAAACAAACAAAAATAGGCAGTGGGCTGGATTAGGTCTGTGAGACGTAGTTTGTGAATACCTGATCTAGGTGTACTCTTGATTCACACCAATTCAACAGCTGTGTGCCTACCATGGTTTGAATGTGTTCCCTCCAAAATTCAGGTGTTGCCAATGTGATGGCATTAAGAAGTGCAGCCTATAAGAGGTGATTCAGCCCTCAGGGCTCCTCCATCATTAATGGGATTAAGGCCCTGGAGGCATTACATAGCCAGCCAGTATTTGGCTAGCTTGCCCTTCTGTCTTCTGCCTTCTAGGGACACAACAAGAAGGTCCTCATCAGACCAAATACTGTCACCTTGGTCTTGGACTTCCAGCCTCCAGAACTGTAAGAAGTCAATTTCTGTTCTTTATAAATTACACAGTCACAGGTATTCTGTTATAGCAGCACAAAAGAACTAAGACAGAGACCTTGGCAAATAAGCTAATCTAAACTGTGTTTTCCTTTCAGGAATACTATCTGTTTTTATAGGAATGGGGTAAGATTAAATAAGATAATGCAATATTTACCGAACTCCCTGAGGATAAACATTCCCCAGAGTGCTTCTTAAAATAAGTTTGTAGACCCAGGAGGACAAGGGGTCTGGAAAGCTAAACAAACACTAGAAAAACCTGAGGAGCACAAAAAAAAAATGCACTTGTGCTTTACTATGCTTGTACTTTACTTTTTTTTTTTTTTTTTTTTAAACCACAGCCACTACTGCCCATAGTAAGTGGTCAGTAAATATATGTAGCTTGTTTTTTAAAAATTTCTAACTTCTTTGATCAAATTTCTTTATTAGAGCTTTTTGCTATTATGCTACCTCCCCTGCCCCTAAAATCTAGGGTATAATATGAATTTTCACAAAGGCTGTGGAAGTGCATTCTATACACTGTTAAATAGTGAGCTTAATGCCTCTGGAAAGTCTCTGAGACACAGGTTATTTTCACAGGTGTCATTTATAAAGAATTAGCAGACTTGCCTCCCTGAGTCAACGTTTGCAAACTGGAAGGCCTTCTGGGGCCAGCCAGTAACTCAGCTGGGTCAAGCAAGCCCTGTTGGAATTAGGAACTAAAAAAGTGACTGACTTTCTGCAGGGGTGCAGCTGTTACTTAGCTCTTGCCCTTTCTGGCTGTGTGCAGCTTTTTCAAGAGAATACAGGCATTTGAACTTTACAAACATTATCAGCAAATTTTCATGATTTTTCTTAGCCTATTAGCCTCCGGTTTTTCATTTTGGATCAATTCATTCAATGATGGTTAGGCTCTCACTTCTCTGGCGGAATCTTAGAGGTAAATGACCAGTGAAAGAGCAGTGCTTGCCTCTGGGAACTAAAGATGTTTAAGAATCCAAGGTTTAGTATTATGGACAATGAACGAAGTTAAACTAACTACCCAACTCCCCATTCCAGATAGCCTACTTAAGGTTTTCCCCAGGTGGCCTCACAGTTGAGGCATTCTCCCTCAAGAAATGAAATGTTAGTAAGTCCCCAAAGTACGATGTGACGTGCTTAGATTGGATTCCTGCCAATGGCTCTGTCCAGGAAAAGCAGATGGGGTTGAGTTAGGTATTAGGGCATCTTTCAACTGAGAAACTTGTGACAAAAAGAGCAGTCTCACCTTTTGACCAAAGCTCAGTTTTCCTATAGTGTTGCCACCACACTCACCCACCGCCATCACTAGCCTCACTCAAATTCCTGTCCACCAGACTGGGGCCTGATCCTCACTGGCCCCTGTCCCTTAGGGTTCATGCAGAGGCAAGAACTTCTCTTTCACTGGTTATTTACAAGGAATTGGTAAACCCCTTATTGTGTTGGAAAAGTAAACACAAAACCCGTCATTTAAGTTCCTGAATTTATTCTAAATAGCTGGTGTTTTGTTTTATGAAGTGCAGAGGCTACACTGATAAAGGACTGGGAAAAACACTGGGCTGGGAGCAAATGCCAGACCTGCTATGTAATGGATATGAGGCTTTGGGCAGGTTCCTTAATGTCACTAAATCTGCTTTTTCATTTGTAAAGTAGGGATATAGTACCTACCGCAAGAATATCTTTAAAGGTCATATAATATTTTCGTAGCTGAAATGGCTTCTATTGTGCCTAGAGCGCAGTAGGCAGTGAGTGAACATTTATAGAATCAGAATGATGGAATTGTTGCCTTTAAAATAGCAGATATTGTGAGTTGAAAGGTAATGAAATAAAACCACTTCTAGATTTCCAATTTTTAAGTTGATATTTTATATAATATCTTAATGAAAGTTCTTGGGTACACTTTTTCATAAATCTTTATCTTGAAATAATTGTAGATTCATGTGCAGTCTTAAGAAGTAATACAGAGACTTTCCATATACCTTTTACCCAGTTTCTTTTAATGGCAACATCTTATAAAACTGTAGCAACATCATATAAAACAGCTGGGAAATTGCCTTTGATAGAACCCATCAATCTTATTCAGATTTTATCAGCTTTACATGCACTCATTTATTATCTAGTTCTATGCATTTTTTATATGTGTGGATTATAAAGCACGAGAGCCAAGATACAGAGCAGTTCCATCACCAGGGTTCCTTATGCTACTCTTTTATAGTCATATCCATTTCCCTCATTCCCTCAGCCTCTAGCAACTGCCAATCAATTTCCTTTCTATAATTTTGTCATGTGAAAAATATTATATAGATGTAATCATGTGGTATATAATTTGAGATGGACTGTTTTTCATTTAGAATAATTCCCTTGAGATTCATCCAAGTTGTTGCCTTTATCAGTAGTCCATTTCTTTTTATTGCTGAGTAGTATTTCATGATTTGGAAATACCAAATATAGTACTAAGTACCATAGTTTGTTTATCTCTTCACTTGTTGAAGAGCATTTGGCTAGTAGGAGTTAATTTCTGGCTATTAGGAGTAAAACTGCTGTGAATATCCATGCATAGATTTTTGTTTGTGTATGAATCTAAATTTTCACTTGTATCTTTTTTTATTTTGTTAATTTATTATTTAGTGGTGTCCAGTATTTTTAGTTAATGAATAAGGAAAATATACAAATTAGCAGTGAATATTCTATATATGTTGGTAGATTTTTTTTGGTTTAAATAGGTATAAATTTGCCATTTATGTTGATAGAATATAACTAAATTCTGTTGCTTGACACACAGGACCTATGTATATATGTATATGAGCTATATATATGTATATGAGCTACATATATATCTAAGGTATTAATACCATATATCTGTGCCAGCTGTTAGTTAAAATGCATGGCTGCATTTACACAGGAAAGATGTCTATATGCCAATAAAACACATTTCCTTGTAAACTAGCTCCCAAGCAACATACTCTAGCACAATTGTAGCATGTGCTAGAATTTAATGACGTATTACAAATAAGTACAAATATTTGCACAATTTCCTTTATATATCCTATTTCCCCAATTCAGACTTCACAGAAATATTAAGTAAATATAATACTTGGCACGTGCCCAGACCACATCAATTCTTACTCATCTAGTGCCACTAAATGACAAGCTCTTTGCATGGGTGATAACTGATAAAGTTACAACAACTAAACGGTTATTTAATAACATTAGCATATCTGTATGCAATGCTTATTTTATATTAATCACTGCCTTGATGAGTTTATATGCCTATGCTGCTTATTACTGTGAACTAATCTTCACTGAAATCCTAGGCTATATATACTATCACTATATTCATCTTACAGCTATAAACAAGGAAGCGCAGAGTGATAAGTAACCTTTCCAATGTCTTACAGCTAATAATTGGTGGAACTAGGGTGAACCCAGACAGACTTGTTTCAAAGACTGTCATTTAACTACTATACTCTTTCCAAGATTAGAATTAGCAAATCCAAATAAGCAAACAAACCAAAATAAGATATTTTTGGAGACAGGGGTCTCCCTCTATTGCCTAGGATGGAGTGCAGTGGCACAATCTGGGCTCACCACAGCCTCCACCTCCTGGGCTCAAGCGATCTTGCCACCTCAGCCTCCTAAGTAGCTGGGACTACAGAAATGTGCCACCGCACCTGGATAATTTTTATCTTTTTTTTTTTTTTTTTTTTTTGTAGCGATGGGGTTTCATCAGGTTGCCCAGGCTGGTCTCAAACTCCTCAGCTCAAGCAGTCCACCTGCCTTGGCCTCCCAAAGTGCTGGGATTACAGGTGTGAGCCACCATGCTCAGCCACAATAAGATGTTTTAATTAAAATTGGAGACCTGGATTCTTTACTTGTCAGGATGAAACACGAACTCATTCTCTCAACTAAGTTTTTGAAGAAATGTGGTATAGTGGGGATTTTCAAATACAGTCTGAGTCTTGCTTATCTTAGAATGGGAGACATCAGGGCAGGTTCACTCACGGTCTGTTTGGAAGAAGGCCTGAGAAAACTCTCCAGAATGAGCTTATTTCAAGAGAACAGACAATTAACAGGCAAGCTGGATAATTAGAAGTGGGAGCCGATTTTAAATACAACATATTGTCTGCTATTGAGATTTACTTTTCAGCATAATTCTCATGAATTTATCTCTAGGAAACAGAGGGCTAAAGATGAAAATGGGAAAAAACCCATTTTCACCAAAAACTTAGTAACAACAGCAAGAGCAGTAAGCAACACTGTATTGGTTCTGGTTAAAGAAGCATGGTACAAAAAAATGAAGGGATGAAAAAGGTGAGTACAGAGAATATGGAACTTTGGTATTTTAGGGCACCAACATATTAATAACACTTGCAGCTTCAACCAACCCTGCCCCCAGAACCATGAGAATACTCAATATCTTTTATGGGAGCATCTGGCAAAATCCAGACTTGAAGCTCTGATTCTGATGTCTAGGGCCAGTGGTTTTTATCAGTAGTATGAAGCAGTGCTTTTTGTCATTAGGTTATAGTGCCCTGGGCACAGATATCAGCACCACGGACAGCAGATGCTGACGGTGCTAGAGTACCTCCCTCACAAGACTTCACAAGTCAGTGGCAGGTTCAACACTGGACACTCCAAATGGGGGCTGAAGAAGTGTTGAGAAAGAATGAGGGGGCACCAAGCAGAAGTGGAGAAGATGGTTTTTTGCCTCCTCTTTTAAGAGAAACCTCGAAAGGGCACTCAGAAAAATTTGACGATAGAGAAAGAATTTTTAGAGAATGGAGACTTTAAAAAATGGTGGGGCTGCATCTGGAGAGGTACTGTTTATTATCATTAATTTTATATCATTGTTATTATTTGCGTGACTCTGGTATATTGACGCAGTAAGGGAAAATCCAGGTTACAAATGTAGTTCCCTTCTCTAAGAATAGATTAGGAAGCTTTTTGTTGTGTATATTTTTAATATAGTCTTGACTAAAGACACAGAGGAGTCTTTGATTTAGAGTTCAATGGTATAGTGAGTGAAAGTATATTTGGATTCAGAAAGAGCACTCTACCTTTTCCTTTATTTTGCCTTACATATGAGAGGGATGCAAAATACATACAAGCAGTATTTTCCAGTGATTTAGAGAATTCCTTAGAAAATGGCCAAGTAACAGGAAATGTTCTGGCTATCTATTGCTGTATAACAAACAATTCAATCTTACTGGTATAAAAAAATAATCATTTGTTTATTGTTTATGGTATTTTATGGCAGGGCAACAGAAAGAGTAGACTGGAAACGAGGTTAGCAGCTGACACTTCCATCGGCAGGTAGACTTTCTTCTTCCTTAGGAAAACCTCAGCTCTGTTTGTAACGCCTTTTAACCAGTTGAATAAGGTTAGCCTAAGTTAACCAGATAATCTTTATATATGGTCTCCTGATTGTAGATGTGATGCTAATCCTATATATAAAGTTACCTTCACAGCAACATCTAAATTAGTGTTTAATTGAATAACTGGGTACCAGATTCTAGCCCAGTTTGACACACACACACACACACACACACATATCTTGCCTCTGCTCCATGATGTTTACAGTTTCACTTGGGAAAGCTCAAATGGTTGGAGTGATCCAAACTGCTGAGGAAACACTGGGGGACTTCTTCATTCATGAATTTGGTCATTTAACCTGACCTAAAGGCTGGGTTCAGCTACACCTGTCATCTGGAGCTCCTGAAACTGGCTTCTCCGTCTGGCTTCTGCTTCTCACAGTATGATAACTGGGTTCTGAGAAGGAGTAAGTAGGAGCTGGGCAGGCTCTTCTAACCTAGCCTCAAAAACGCAGCACCACTTCTACACATTTTATTTGTTATAAACATGTCACCAAGCCTGGCCCAAATCCAAGAGGAGGGGAATTAGACTCCAGCTTTGATGGAATAGTGGCAAGGTCACATTGCATGTGTATGTAGGACAAAGGATATTGGCGTGGCCATCTTCTGAAAATATAGTCTGTCATAGGATAGGAAAATCAACAATGCCTCTGCCAAATAAAATAAAAGATATTGTTAGACATTTACTGGCTGTTCACCAACTCTCCTCAGAGACTCAGAAATGGCTGAAATTAATAGCACTAGAAATTCTGTAAATATGTTATAAATACCTCTGTAAATATGTTGTTCTTTCTTTGCCTTCAAATACCTATCAAGTTAGTGGCTTGTTATTAAAAGGCTTGTTATTAAAAATGTGACAACTTGGGACTGGCCTGGAACTAACCCACTTCAGTTCCCATTTGGGAGAGGGGCAGGTATTGGAAACTATATTAATGATCTGCTGTATAACATATTACCATAGGCTTAGTGGCTTAAAATAACACACATTTATTAGCTCACAGTTTCTGTGACTCAGGAGTCTAGGCATGGTTTGGCTGGGTTTTTTGCAGGACTGCAGTCAAGATGTCAACCAGGACTGGGTCTTATCTGGGGCTTAACTGAGGAAGGATCCTCTTCTAAGCTCTGGTGATTATTGGCAAGATGGATTCTTTGTGGGATGTTGGACTGTGAGTTTTGGTTTCTATCAGGTTATTTGCCAGAGGTCACTTTTAGTTTCTTTGCATATGGATCTCTCCATATACAATTTCACTTCATCAAAGCTATCAAGAGACAGAGTCAATGATCAGAGTCTGCTAGCAAGATGGAAGTTAAGATCCTATGTAACCTAATCACAGAAATGGATCCCATCACTTTTGTCATATTCTATTGGTTAGAAGCAAGTAGTCATTTTCACTCATACTCACACTCAAGAGAAGGAGTTATACAAAGTTATGGTTACCAGAAGGTGGGAATAATTTGGGGCTCTCTTAGTATTTTTTCATTACAGAAACATGAGACAAAATTGCTGGAGCTTTGGAGAAGTCCCCTCTTCCAGATCAGTCTCTGCGTCAGGAAGCATTTGATATAAAGGTGAGGGTGGGAGTTCAATCCAAGATGATAAGCAATTCCAAACGCAGCATTGGGGAAAAAATGAATTATTTGAAATTCCCGGTGGCTAGACAGATAGGCAGCCAGAAAGTCAGACTAATAGACAAGAAATTGGCTTGAAATATTTCAGCAACACCTGACAGGGATTAAGGGACAGATTCTGGTTCCTGGAAGGACGCTGACAAGAGCAAGCCAGAGAAACCTCATAGGAACTATGGGTCTGAGTAGTTTACTGAAGTGGAAGCTCACAACTAGGGGAACAAAACAAAGGCCCATTTACTAGAATTATAGAATAATGGAGTTTAAAATTATTAGAGTTCCCATCTAGGCTAAGAATTCTGTGAGGCCAGAGAGAATGTGTGCTGGAATATATCATTTAATGTGTTAAATGTTGATTGTAGGAGGTGACAGAGTGGAGAGCTTGCCCCTCTCTGGGAGGAAAAGCACCTATGGGCTCTCTGCTTATTGTCACTGGCTGAGGCCACCCTACAGTAGCTGTGAAAAGAACATGCGGTACTTGTATCTGAGGAAACGTGGTGGTGAGGTACGGGTGCTGTTGGCTGCTGCACTTTGTAACTACAGATGGAGGAAATAGATGACCGTGAGGTGGATACCAAACTTCATCTGCTCAACTCATATTCCTTCTGGTATTCCTGCTGGACCACAAGCTGAAGGTGGCCCACTTGGATGCCATTTTAAACATCTTAATTAGATCATCTAACATTGACCTAAAGTTGATAGTTAACCTGTTTCTTATTTTTAAAGATAAAAGCCTTTTAATATAAACTCTTTCCTGACCTCTAAGACTGGAAAGGCACCTGGAAGCTGTTGAAATATTTTCTGGCCTTTTGAAAGGCACATACGTGTCTGTGTAGTCCTACTCTGCATCAGAACATAAGGATAAAAAACCTTGAAGATCTTCTAGGTATGCATAGTCAGTGAAAAAGTTTGTAAAGGGACAGTTAGCTAATGCACAGTCCAGGAAAAGCCTGCAGCTGCCTCTAAAATAAGTGAAACTGAAAAGGAATTTTCTGGTGATGTCAGCTAGGAAAAATAACTGAGAATCATCTTTGTTTTCAGCTTTCTTTGAAAGCTAGAGCATATTTTATGGAACAAGGAGCTTTTTGATTGTATCTAAGTAAAATTTCTGCATGAATTATTTGAGATAGCAATGAAATAGGGGGCGGAGCAAGATGGCCGAATAGGAACAGCTTCAGTCTCCATCTCCCAGCGCGAGCGACACAGAAGACCGGTGATTTCTGCATTTTCAACTGAGGTACTGGGGTCATCTCACTCGGGAG
>NC_045443.1:74551433-74602259 GCF_002776525.5 Piliocolobus tephrosceles
CCAACATGGCACATGTATACGTATGTAACAAACCTGCACGTTATGCACATGTACCCTAGAACTTAAAGTATAATAAAAAAAAAAAAAAAAAAAGAGATAGCAATAATATGCTTGTGTGGATACTTATTTGTGTTTGGTAGTTCTCTGGTAATTTAGTTGTAATAGCTTTTTAAGATATCTATGCGAGGCACCTAGTTTCTCAAAATTGTTTCTTTAAAATATTGTTTTATAGTTATATCCCCTTTTCAATTATACATAATACTATTTTCAATTTAGTTATAGATGTTCTTTTACATAAAGGGAATTTTTATTGATGTATAACACATATGTCAAAGTTTGTACAAATTGTAAATATACAGCTGGACAAATGATCATAAAGTGAATGCCCCTAGTTAAGCACTGTTCAGATTAAGAATTAGAATATTACGGGAATCCAATTATTTTTATTTCCTCCTTTCTCTACAAAGAAAATCACTATCTGGACTTTGATAGATGGGACTCAAGAAAATTATTCTTATAAGAAGTTGCAAAGAGAAGTGGGGCCTAAATTTTAAAAAAAAGGAACAGATTCAAGACATGCGTTGATGGTTATGTTTGTAAGAAGAATGAAGAAGAGGAAAAAATAACAAATGACTGTCTGGTTTCTCACTTGGGTAATGAGATGGGTGATGTTAATACAGCAGGAGGGTGTCTGTTGGGTTAGGAAAAGGGGGAGGACAAGACAAATTCACTCTGGACAATGTTGATTTTGAGATGCCTTTGGGAAATACAGGTCCATGCATCAGCATGGAGCCTAATGATACCATTAAGGGCTGGAGATGAGTAAGATTTATGGGTTATCAGTCTGAAATAGGTGGTTGTACAAACCATGAAATCAATAGCTAACTCAGATGAGATAGTGCATGTAGAGTGGGAAGGAGAGTGGGCCAAAGACAAGGCACCAACATATAAAGGACAAAGGGAGAGGGAATAATAAAGGAACTCAGCAAACTATTATCAGAGAAGTAGGAAGAAAAGCAGGACAGAGAACCGTAATCAAACCAATGACATAAGTATTTTGAGGAAGGAGATACAGCAGTGTTAAAGTTGGAGGAAAGATTTCTGAGATAAAAACAATGTGTTCATTGCATTTGGCCATTAGAACCTCATGGTTTCTATTGAGTGGAAGGGAAAGAAGCCAGATTTCAGTGATCTGAGAAATGAATATACCTTACTCCTGAGATGTTTAGATAAGAAAGAAAAGAGAAAAATTGTAGGGCTTAAAGAGACTGAAGGATCAAAGTACATTTGAAAAATTATGGATGTTTCACTGCATGTAAGCTGGAAAGTTAGGGCTCTATTGTGGCAGAAGGAAGTGGGGCTGGGCTGATCTTGAAGAAAGAGAGGTCAAAAGAGGGTTAATAGAGTGAGAAAATTTGAAGCTGTGCTCAGAGATTGCTAGAAGAGTAGCAATTCTGGCAATTGCAGGATTCTTTGCTTTCTATGTAATGCTTTTCTGATATATATGAATTTTTATAGTAGTACAGTATAGCATTATTATAATCAGTATAGTATTATAATCAGGAATTCAATAAAGATTAAAAGAAAGATGTGATGAAAAACATTGAATTTTCTGTAACGATTTAAGAAAATCAGGGAAGTAAAGTCCTGAAAAATATGAAATTAGATGATTGAATATTCTTCCTATACATTTGTTACTTAAATGAAAAACACTTATTTAAAAACCAAGAATGAATACTATCTGTGTAAGGCATTATTCTGATTTTTTTTAAGTTCATAAAGGAGCATTCCTTGGTGGGAAGACAGTTTCTAAATATCTAGATCATGTAATTCATTAGAAAACACTATTCTAAGAAGACTGCATTGAAGCATTAATCATCTATTATTTTCTTTGCGTAGTATTATTTGTAGCATAATTTGCTTGATTCAGTACTATGTTTAATAATTCCAAAAATAACTAATTGATTCTGGCAAAAATTTGACAAGGGAAAGGATTTGGCAGAAAGTAACATTATACTTCATGAACTAGTGCCTTGTACCACTCAATCATTTGTTTTCCCTTTGCTAGGGTGTCCCTTTTGGTCTAGCTCTACAGCTAGAAAATGAAACATGGAAAATGACAAACTATTCATTATACATAAATGATGGTAAAAGCAAGACCCTTAATTAGAGTCACAGAATATTATAAAATCACGCAAAGTTCTAGCGACCTTTCTCCATCCTCCTTTCCTTTCCTCTTTCGTCCTTCCTGCACTCGACAGAATTCGGATAGAATGTCCAATGTCCTGCTGAGCAGTGTACTAAGATAATTGTACTAAGTCTGAAGTAGTCTGGTCCAGTGCAGCCTGATCCAGCCTTTGCTGTTCTGAGACGGACACTGTGATACCTCCATGATCCCTGTATCCAGGATGGCAAATAGTCTTTATTTTGGTTGCAACTCTGATCACTTGGCCTTGGCTGCTTGTGGGGACACTGTAATGAATAGGCTGAAGGTAGAAAGAATGTTGTGATTGTGGTGATGTCTGGCAAAGGCAGATGGGGGAATGGAGATCTGTAAACTGAAAGGTAAAAATCACAGAGCCTCTGCCCTGGAGGACAGCACACCATGGAGATACTACTGCTCCTTAGACCAGCACAAGCTCATGACGGACACAGCCTGAGAGGTTTGGGATCAGGGATCTTCGTGGGTGGGAGAAGATGTGACAGGAAATTCCCTGGATCTGGGCTCAAGTCTTGGTGCAGCTACCTTCCAACTGTGTGACATTGAGTAATTCATGTAATCTTTCATCAGCAGTAAAGAATGAGGGTAATAATAATTTTCTTGTCTTGTGTATCAAAGTATTTAAAAGGATTACTTTATTCTGTATACAGGTGAGACATGCCTTTGTAAACTCTCAAGCACTATTCAAATTAAAAAACATATTAGTAATGGCATAGTTATGACATTCACAAGTAGCATTTATTGCATTTTGCATTAAATTATAGCTATATGAGGGTTATGTAAGAAGTACTTTGAGAGATAATTTCCTGTTGAAGAGGCAAGGAAGGCTTCATGGAGAAGACAGCATTTCAGCTGGCCCTTGAAGGTTAGACAGGAATTTGGCAGTTGCAGATAGAAAGACTCTTCCAGTAGAGAAAACTGTGTGAGCCAAGGCCTAAAGTAAAGAAAATACAAAATATTTAAATAATAAACAAACCATGGAAGTTTATATGGTCCTTTATGATTTACAATGTATTTTCACTGGTTGGGAACAATAATTAATGCAATTTTGCTATAGCATGGAGTGGAGATAGATACAGGCTGGAGATAGATAAGGTTGGAGATCAGTTTAGGATCATATTTTGAAGAAATGTGAATGCTGTTTAAAGAAATTTACATAGAAAATGGACATCTAGATAATAAATAGAATGAAAGGATTCAAATTCTTAGTTGCTACAGTAGAAATACAGTATTGATTTTGTATATTGATAGGTTGTATGTTTCATAGGTTTTATTTCTGTCTCTTTTCTAAGATACTTTCTTACAACTGCACAGTTTGCAAAGCTTTAATGATGCCTTTTGTACCTAATCCTTCTTCGTTACCTGGGTACATGTGTTTTGTACCTTGGTACTTTGCCAAAGGGCTGCCAGATTCACTTACTGCTCTGATCATCCCATTTCAAACTCCTGCAAGGATTCTCCATTGCTTTCTATATAACGTTTGGACTTCTTAGCTTGGTATTCAACTTACCCAACTACAACTTGCCTTTCAAGTCCCATCTCTGATTATTCTGACCTGTGCCCTGTATTTCAACTATTCTGTTTTCCTTCTCTCTTCTCAAAACACAGCTTGACCATTCATGCCACTCTCATCTATCCACATAGTCCCTTCAAGTATGTCTAAGTTGTACCTATTATTTAAGAATGAACTCAAATGCTGGTTGCTTCCCTGGCTCTCATGCCTGGAATTGATTACTCTTGCCTTTCACCCATAATAGCAAACACTTACAGACAGCTTACTGTGTGCTCAGCACTATCCTCAACCCTTTACATAAATTAACTCATTTCACCCTCACAATGCCTCCTATGAGGCAGGTATAATTATTCCTAATTTACAGATGGGAAAACCAAGTCATACCATTATGTTGCCCAAGGCTACACAGGAAACAACTGGCACAGTTGTGATTTGAACCGAGACACACTGACATCAGTATTTGTGCTGCAAAATGCTAGGTTATGCTGTCTTTTCTGCATTCTTCTTATGAAATTTAATATTTCTCATTTGGTTGCTTGTAGATTTACCCTACTTATCTGCTTTTCCTGATCCCAGCCCTTTTACATTGGTGAAATCACCTGTAGTAATTGGGAATGCATTTATTATGAGAGAACGCTGATACCCTGTTTCTGATGATGACCAAAGTTCTTGTAATTTTTGTCGTAGGACCTTGGTCCTTAACTCTTGCTCCGTGGCTGCATTTACCTAACCTTTTGTCTCTGTCTCATATTTTGGCATTTGTATTTGCTTCTTGTACCTGTTGACAAATTTAACTTCTCATATTTTTTTATCTTTTCCTTGGGCACATTTTTAGGCATTTCGGCCCTTCTTAAGTTGCTGTTATATCTGACTCTAGCCCACAGATCCTGGGCTCACACAGGCCCACATGACTGGCACTTCCTCCTCATCTTTTCTTGGGAGAAAGAGTAAGAATCTGCTAGATTACACATTTCTAAAGGCAGGGATTGTGTCAGCCTTATTTCCCACACAATAAGGATGGTGTTTTATACTTAGAAGCTCAAAAATCTTTGGTTGAATGAAAGAATGAGCAAATGAAAAAGGCCACCATCAGCATAGTCTTCCTTGACTGCCAGTTGTACCTTCTCAGATGAGTTTCACTCTTAACCTATATCTTGTACTATCCATATGTTTAACTCGGATTCAGCCTCAAATCTCCAAATCTTGAAGATCCTGCTATGACAAAGCTGAGTTAAAATAGCAGGTTTTACATTCTCACCCAACAGTGTACAAGGCTTCCAATTTTTCTGAATCCTTGCCAACACTTGTTTTATTTTGTCTTTTTGAAATGGCCATCCTGAAAAGTGTGAGGTATATCTCATTGCAGTTTTGATGTGCATTTCTCTGATGATTAGTGATGTTGAGTGTGTTTTCATATACCTGTTGGCCATTTCTTTGGAGAAATGTCTATTCAAGTCCTTTGCCAATTAAAAAATTTTTATAATTGATGCATAATAATTGTACATGTTTATGGGGTACAGTATGATTTTTCAATATATGTATACATTGTATAATGATCAAATCAGGGTAATTAGCATATTCATCATCTCAAACCTTTATCTTTTCTTTGTGGTGATAACTTTCAGGATCCTCTTTTTTAGCTATCCTGAAATGTATGATACATTGTTATTAGCTATAGTTACCCTACTATGTACCAAGATGCCATAATTTATTCTTCCTATCTAACTAAAACTTTGTACCCAATGACCAGCCCCTCCTCATTCTCTTCTTTCCTTTTCCTCATAATACAGTACCCAGCAAAACTATTCTTCAAATGTGAAAGAGAGATAGACTTTTCCAGACAAACAAAAACTAAGAGAATTCATCAACACCCAACTTGATTGTCTTATAAGAAAAGCTAAATGGGCTGGGCATGGTGGCTTACGCCTGTAATCCCAACACTTTTGGAGGCTGAGGCGGGTGGATCACCTGAGGTTGGGAGTTCAAGACCAGCTTGACCAACATGGAGAAACCCCATCTCTACTAAAAATACAAAACTAGCTGGGCATGGTGGTGCATGCCTATAATCCCGGCTACTTGGGAGGCTGAGGCAGGAGAATCACCTGAACCCAGGGGGCAGAGGTTGTGGTGAGCCGAGATTGCACCATTGCATTCCACCCTGGGCAATGAAAGCAAAACTCTGTCTCAGAAAAAAAAAAAAAAAAAAAAAAGAAAAATAAAATAAATTTTTTTTTTTCAATCTGAGAGAAAAGAACATGAATGTGTACCAAGAAAACATCTGAAGGTATGAAACTCACTGGTGAAAGTCAATATACCAACAAATTCAGACTATTCTAATACTATAATTGTGGTGTGGATATCTTTATACACTTATATCTTGAGTACGAAGATTAAAAGACAAAACTATTAAAGAGTATCACTACAACAGTTGTCTAAGATATACAAAATAGAAAAGATGTAAATTAAGATATCAAAAAGTCACAATGTAGAGGGAAGGAATGGTATTAAAGTGTAGAGGTTTTCTTTTGTGATAAAAGTCAACAGTTAAAAATAACAGGTAGAAAGCATTTTAAAATCAGGTTGTTAGTTTTTTGCTATTGCATTGTAGGAGTTCCAGATATATTTTAGACATTTTAACCCCTTATCAGATATACGGTTTGCAAAGATTTTCTCCCAATCTATAGGTTGCCTTCACTTTTTCCCATCTCTGGTAACCGCCATTTTGCTTTCTGTTGCTTTGAATTTGACTCTTTGGATACCTCATATATGTAGGATCATAACAATATTTGTCTTTTTAAGAAGAATGTGGATTTTGAACTAGGTCTTTAAAGACAGGTGGGACTAAACAGGCAGAGACAATAGAAGCTAAATAAGGTAAATAAATTGAGATAGTATGAAAGGGTATAAAGAAGAAAAGCATTGCTATAAGCGATCTATATACAGGTTTATGTAATAATGAATGCAGGTACACGTATAACAAATTTCATCATGTGTTTTACTGTTGGATTGGTCATTTAATCATCAATTCCATGTCATTAGGAATTGATAAATATTTTTATCTATGGTTTGCAAGAGACAAGGCTTTCACATAGTTGTGGTTCCTTTAGGCACAATATCTTCTCCTTGAGTTTTATGCTCAATCCTACTGAACCGCTCATGTGATTTCCCTTCATGTTACAGCAGAAATAGACCTCACATGTGGGACTATCACAAGTTGATATGGCGCCTTAGTGTGAATTAGAAAATAGGCTTCTTCATTAAGATACAACTTTTATCTAATGGAATATTGCCTTGATAGAGCAAAAACACTTGCCGTCATCTGCTAGAACATTATATTAATAACTCAGCCAACTATGTGAATGATGGCCTCTAGTGTTACACAGTGCACACTGCACAATTGTATCCAATTATCCTTCAAAAGCACAATGACAGCAAACAGCAAATGGAGCAACCTACCTGGGGTCAATCTATTTGGAGTCATGGGGATTAAGAGGAATGGAGTTGTATCCTTTAGATGTGTCAAAGGGCAAAGACAAGATGGAAAGCCAGAACTTGAATCTCAGTATTACAGGATACACAGAAAATAAGAGTTAAGTTTGGGACCAAAATGGGGAACTAGGATATTGAAGTTGCCAAGAGCCAGGAGTTGGGTAGACAGATGTAATTCATTTATGCAGAAATTTTGAATAAGGAATGTAGCTTGCCCATTTGGCCCTGAATTCCATCTTTGCTCAGCTACTGCTGCAGCCATCCCCATACTTTCCCCACTGTCCTGAGTCATTTCCACCAGCAGACCCACATACTGTAATCTCATCTTACAAATTCCTCCCTTGATCCCACGTCTTTTAGATTCTGCCCCATTTCTCCACTCCCTTTTATAGCAAAAGTCTTCCAATTAGTTGCCTGTATGTACAGTTTCTACCTTCACACTCTTGAAAGCATACCAGCCAGCAAAATCTTTCTTACGAAGTCAGCAATGACCTGCATGTTGCCAATCAAATGATCCACTCTTAATCTACATGTTCTTGAACCATCATGTGTAGTTAGTACATCTGACCACACTCTTTTTGGAACGATTTATTTTTAAACTTCTCAGCCACCACAATCTCCTATTTTTCTTCCTGTTTCATCAATCCTTTCCTTCTCAACTTTCTTTCCTGACTTCCTCTGCTCTACTTCACCTCAAATTTTGGGGTCCTCCAGGATTTGTGTCTGGCCCTCCTCTACTCTCTGCATACATTTTCTCCAGTAATTCCATCTGAATCACTTTCTAAGTGATTTCATCCAGCTTTGTAGCTTTAAAATATCGCTCATGATTAACTTGCAAGTGTATACACCTGGCCCACCCATGGATGCCCTACTGCCTCTTTGCCCATGTAACAAGCATCTCAAACAGCCCAGCAGGCAGAGAACTGGACACAGTACTCATTGCAGCCTGTGCCCTATTTTCCAACCACTCTGGCAATACTGGTGAAGGAATGAATAGTAATAATAACAATTAATATTCGTTCAGTGCTTACTTTGTGCTGGTACTTTACATATAAAAATATTTAATCCCCACAGCAAATCAATTAGGTAACATCATTATTTTCATCTCTGATTCACATAAGAGGAAACCAAGGCTCAGAGAGGTTCAAGTCCAATGGCTGAGTCAGTGTTTGAATGGAATAATCAGAAATTAGCAAACATTTTTTGTAAAGGGTCCATTCATAAATATTTTCAGCTGTCTGGTGCATTTTGCCTCTATTGCTATAACTCACATTTGCTCTTGTAGTGTGCAAAGCATGTAACAGACAATATGTAAATGAAGACACAAAGCTGTGTTCCAGTAAAACTTTATTTATGAAAACCGGTGGTGAGTCACATTTGACCCACGTGTGACCCACCACCTGATTTCATTAATAAAGTTTGTGAAACTTTATTTATGATTGTAATAAAATAGTAGATTGCCAACCCCTGCTTGAAACCATTATTCTTGTATAGATTGGATTAAATGAATGACTGGACAAGTGAAAGGACCAATGAATGAATGAATGACCCCTCTTTGGTCTCCTCAATCCTCTCATGAGTATTCAGAAGATTGTACAGAATCACATTACTACCAAGGGTAAAAACACCACAATCTCTCTTTAGGGTGAAATGAGTAATACATGAGCGACAAACCTTACAGGTTTACTGTTTCGGCTCCTGAGTTGGGTCAGGTCAGCAGTATTCTAGCTCACTGAGACTCTACTTCCATGACAAAGAACTGCAAATTATGGCTTTCTATTTGGGGACCCTTTTCCCCCTAGGGGAAAATATATGTGAAAAGAGCTTGAAATGACTGTGAAAAGAGCTTGACTTTGGAGTTAGACTAAGTCCACATATCTTGAGCTTGACTTGGAGTTAGACAAAGTTCACCTATCATGAGCTTGACTTGGAGTTAGACTGAGTTCACATATCTTTTTTTTTCCAGTTTTTAACTTCTCTGAGGTTCCATTTCCTGATCTGTAAAATAGGGAGAAGAATATATATCCTTCAAGATTGTATCAATACTGAAAGGGGTTAGAATTCATTTGCTTAATATAGTGTCTTGATCTGGTAGGTCCTAATCACAAATGGTAGCCACAGTCATTAAGTCCTATCATAACCCTTTAATAACCACATTAAGGGACAATAGTATGTAGGGCTGCTCAGAAAGCAAAATGTCTGCCTAGAGTGAATTTAATTACAGCATCAACTTGCATCCTAACGGCAGCAACTTCACATGAGGATTGTTTGTCTGCCCTGGTGGATTTCTGATTTCTAGTAGGGTTGAAGTAAATGTACAAGGCTCTAAAGTTCCCATAAGCACATTTTCTCAGATCGGTCTTTGCCATTTAAATGCAAAGCATGCAGTCCTCCCTCCCTCAACACACACTCCTGAGAATTTCTCTATTTAATATGTTTTATGTTAATTTGCCATTGTTTGGGAGTACACAAGGTGTGACAGACTGATTACTAAGTCAGATTATATATGTGTGTGTGTATATGTATATGTGTGTGTATATATATATAAAAACATGTATCTCTCAAGTATATATATGAGGTCTATCTATCTATCTATCTATCTATCTATCCATCTATCTATCTATCTATCTATATCTGAGATGGCATCTCCCTCTGTTGCCCAGGCTGGAGTGCAGTAGTGCAATCTTGGCTCACTGCAACCTCCACCTCCCAGGTTCAAGCGATTCTCCTGCCTCAGCCTCCCGAGTAGCTGGGATTATAGGTATGTGCCACGACACCTGGCTAATTTTTGTATTTTTAGTAGAGATGGGGTTTCACCATGTTGGTCAGGCTGGTCTCGAACTCCTGACCTCAAGTGATCCACCTGCCTTAGCCTCCCAAAGTGCTGGGTTACAGGAGTGAGCCAGCCCACCTGGCCAGATAATATTTTTTTGTTACAAAATACACTGGGATAAGTGGTATTGTTACTTTCAACTTCTCCTCTTTAATACTGAAATTCACTCAGAAGTTAATTGGTTGACAGAAGAGCTAATCACCCGAGAGGAGTGTTTGAGCAAGGGTATTCCTCCTCTGGTGGTTAGCTGTGAGGCTGGGGAGGACAGCATTACAGGTGTTTTCCATCATTGCCAATTTTCCTAATGACTTGGGTGCTGCAAACTGATTTTCCCCTGCCAGCACATTTAGTTTACAAGAAGATTCTTGCATAAAACCCTGCTGGTTACATTTATGAGAACATATGCAAAATTAAACCAGTGACCCAGTAGTCAAATAAAACTTCCCATAAATTGTTGAGCTTGTTCTTTGCTTTTCTTAAAGCAAATGGGCACTTTGTCTATTACTTTTCCAAATAAATGCTCTTGTAACAAACATAAGCTTTATGGGTCCAGAATGGGGTGCAAGCAACAAAACTGCACCTACCCAGTGAGATCAAAGACCTCCCTCTGTTTACTGGACACAGGTTAGGGCCCCCATGCCTGGTTCTACTAACGCAAGCCCAGCATCTGTGGCAGCACCTCGGGACATTACTTGGTAAGCCAGAGCTCAGAATAAATTGGACATAAGGTCTCACGATAATTTGGACTTCACCCAGGCAGGCCTCAGGTAGAACCTGCTCCATATGGTGACTTGTGTTAAGCAAATAAGATGCCTTATTTAGCACCAACAGGAGCCTCTGCATTTCTTCCTGGGCGCACTAGTAAAGAATACAGATGTCAGTCAACACTCTTTTAGGATACTGGGAGAAGAGAGAATGAGAATATAAAATGCATAGAATGTATTTAATCATGCTATCCTGTCCACCAACCAGATTTTTCACAGAATTTTTGGCTCGTGGTAAAATCTTGGGATTCTACCATTGTAGTCATTTTTGAGGAGTTTTTGCATTTGTTGTTACCATGATTATCAATCATTTAATGAGTTACCTGTAAGGTGTTAAGGCAGGAACCATGGAGGATCCCCCAAAAGAAAGAGGAGACATAATCCTTGCCAGAGATCCCATCCTCACCTAGGAATGGTCATTGCTGACTGTGGGGTGGGGAGGCTACAGGAAGATGATGGTGAGCAGGGAGCTCATTAGCTCCTTCAACTCAGATAATTTAGAATTTTGGGACATATCTCCAAGAATCCTATTTATGCAGAAGGCACGTATCTCTTTGGGGGAACTGGGTGGGGAAAAGGAGACTCTGGTACTGGTGAGTCAGCGTTCTAAGCCCTTGAGTATTTCTAAGGCTGGTGAATGAACACCAAAGTTAAAAAAAAAACTCTAGTGTGAGGTAGCATATCCTGTGTATGTAGGTGTGCCCATGGGTGGCACCCAGCATTTGCTATCTGGCATTTGAGTCTATACCTGATGGTTAGGGACTAGCCTACTGCAAACAATGCTTTGATCGTGAATCAGCCTCAAGTTGGCCTGGGGCCTTTTCCTTCATTTAGTTTTTAATAACATTTTCTACACTACATCTTGCACAGAAAGATGAAGACTTTCAGGTGCCTTTTACAGCAGGGAGCTGATTTGCTCAAGCACAAGAGTAGAACGTTTCCCAGCCATTCTCCCTTAGAACTTACTTTGAAATGACAAGTTCTTTAGTTTTTTTAAATTTTTTTCTATCTCAGCATTTATAATACTTTCTTGCACTTCTGATTTTAATCTTTCTAACAGATTATAAACTTCTTGAGGACAGGAACTATACCTCTTTTCTCTGCTGTATATTGTGACTTTAACTTTCTTTCTAATAGATTATAAACTTCTTGAGGACAGGAACTGTACTTCTTTTCTCTGCTGTATAGACCCAGTGCCTAGTAGACGGAAATCCTCTTCCTCCCATTCAATATGAATTAGCATTTAGGAAGCCTTCCCAGCATATGTAAAAGGAGGCACTTCAGCCCTATTCTCCATGATTCTTCTTGACAAGTGAATATTTCTACATTATGACATGCAACTAAATGTCAGCATGAATTGAGGAAACAAAGAATGCATTGATTTTTGATTCTAAAATTATTATATGGCAATAGCACTGCTTTGCTTTCCTAGTAAGCTTGATTAATATTAATTAGCTTCTCTCTCCAGAATACATTTCAATTAATGGAAGGAGAAGAAACTCTCAAGTGTATTGGATGAGGGACAAACTGTACTGTTAACGTTTCAACAGACAAACTGTACTGTTAACGTTTCACAATTTATAAGTATGTGAAAATCTACACTATATATGCCTTGATAGAATACATGTTTATTATTTGCAATATTTATTGGCTGTTTACAGTGTGCCAAATAGTTTCTTGACAGGATGATCCCTGAATGAGCCTATAATTTACTTAGGGGTTTGACTGTGGATGTAATTTAACATGATAGGACAGAAAAATGACTCCATTAATCAGATTGATGTATTTGTAAATTAAATAAATCAGGATTTATGCTCCTATAGTACCTTTATTATAAATAAATATTAGGAGTCTACATACTGACTACATTAAAATAATGAATATTTTAAAGAAAAGGTCATACAAAAAACTTTCAAGTTATTTAGCTTACAGAGTTTGTCCTAAATATTCCCATAACTAAAGAATATATTCAATGTGTAGTTTGTGTTTTCTTTGGAATTTGTTGTGTTAAATGATTAATAATTGAAACAGTACAGAACTTCCTTTGCTTTGAAGTATGTATATGTCTGGGCACATTTCTCCTGCTGTAGTTTAGAGTGACTTTTCCCCATTTGCTCTTGCATGATTACTGCAGAATGTTTTTTTTTTTTTTTTAGTAAGAGAAGCTGGTTGCAAGTCCAGCAATAAAATAGGCGAAGTAGAACTTTCAGTGAAAAACAAAATTCACTTCTATGTGATTGACCAGAAGGAGGCTCCCTTCCACCTCACTGTGTAAAGTTGGAACAAAAGCTTCTAAACTTACATCTTCCCAGGCAGCTCTAGTATTTCCCAAGATGTATCTGTCATTGGGGGCGGTAGGAGGGGACACCCTGAAATTTTCCCTGGAGGAACAGAATTTAAAGATGCATCACTGGTGAGAAGGCTTCAGCAATTGCAAAGTACCCTTCCTTCCACCAGCTCCTTCATATAATTTTCTCTCCTGGTTGAATAACTATGGAAGTAGAATGATACTTACTAGAAACTGGAAACAGTGTATGGGGGAGAGAGAAGGGATGAAGAAAGGTTGGTTAATGGGCACAAACATACAGTTAGATAAAGTTCTAATTTGGATAGACTAGGGTAATTACAGTGAAGAATAATGCATTGTATATTTCAAAATAGCTAGCTGAGAGGAGTTGAAATGTTTCCAACACATAGAAATGATAAATACTTGAGGTGATGGACACCCTAAATATGCTGACTTGATCAATACACATTCTGTGCATTTAGCAAAATATCACATGTACTCCATGAATATGTGCAATTAAAAAATGAAATTCTTCTCACTAACTTTGAATATCACACTATTCCTTAACTTTGTTGCTATGGTGTTGCTTTTTTCAAACTTGTTCTTGAATCTCTAATACAATATTTTAAAAATTACTTTTTTGAAATGAATCAAAGCAGTTGGATTTAAAAAAAAACATATAGTTGTGGCTGCTACTTGCCTATTTGTGTTAGTCTCTATGTATCTATAAGAAACACTTCTCGTGTTTGTAACATAGGATAATCACAATTCACTCCGAATGCTCTAATTACATTGCATTTTGCAATGAAGAAGACAGCTGGAGATACAGAATATTGAACAAAATTCCAAAATCTTTGGAGAGTAAAGAGGGATGTGAAGATGCACTCATCACTGCAGGCACATTGTCCACCATAAGATGTCACAAGATCGTTTTCAATCAATTAATCTTCCTGTGTTTGTCCTTCATTGTCAAGAAAGGCAATTTGTGTGTTTATTGCAAAAACAGCATTGTTGCTCCTTTGAAAAGCCTTGCCCTTTAACAACGGAGCAGAGCTGGTTATGAAATAGCCAACTGTGACTAATTTTGGAGGAGTAACATCTCAAATGAATTGTCTTCTGGAGATGCTGATGGAGTCAGTGAACAGCAGAATGATGATGAGTTTATCTGTGCTAGTTGTGCCTTTGAGGGTTTGTTCATAGGCAGGGTACAGAGTGGATTGGTGCTGTACTTTAAACTACTGATTGGCATGAAGATTCTGGTTTTGGAGAACTATGGAAGGGAGAATAATGTTCCCCAAGGAGATCTGTGCCAAATCCCTGCAACTTGTGAATATGTTACATTACATGGCGAAAGGAGCTTTGCAGAGGTAATTAAGGTGTGGTATTAAAATGGAGAGATTATCAGGGGTGGACTCAATTTAATCACATAATTTTTTAAAAGCAGAGAATGTTCTCCAGACGGAGGAAGATATAGTGGAAAGAAGAGCCAGAGAATTCAGAGAGTGACAAAGATTTGATGCACTCTTTCTGATTTTGAGATCTAAGGGGTCACATGCAAGGACTGGACAGAAGCCTCCAGAGCTAATCATGGTCACTGATTGACGGCCTGCAAGGAAACAAGGACCTCAGTCTTACATCCCCACAGAACTGAATTCAGCCAACAACATGAATTAGCTTGGATTAAATTTTCCCTCAGTGCCCCCAGTAAAGAATGTAGTCCTGCCAATATCTTGATTTTAGCCTGCTAGTACTCATGTTAGATGGATACCCTACAGAAACTGTGATAATAAATTTGTGTTGTTTTAAGTCACTAAATTTGAATATTTTGTTATAGTAGCAGTAGAAAACTAAAACATGGGAAATGTTTTGAGGGAAATGGTGCTTATATTGGATTATTGCTTTGTTGTAGACTATTATGATAAACCATGGCTTCTTGAATTCAGTTCAATGACTCTAGGCTTTAGCCATGCAGTATTAACAAATGGAATATTAACAATATTAACAAATGGGATAAAAACCAAGACTTGACAAATATGTTAATTTCCTATTTCTGTTTTAATACATTACACAAACTTACTGGCTCAGAACAAAACAAAAGCATTATTTTATAGTTCTGTAGATCAGAAGTGTCATTGGGCTAAAATCAAGGTGTCAGCAGAGCTGCATTCTTTCTGGAGGCTGTAGGGGAGAATTTCATTGTCTTGTTCAGCCTCTAGAGAATGCCTGTATTCCTTGGCTTGTGGCCCCTTCTTCCAATTTCATTTTCAAAACCAGCAGCATAACGTGGACAGATACATTACTCCTACCTCCCTCTTAGGAAAGATTTTTTTTTTTTATTGCATTATTGGGTCCCCCTGGATAATCCCAGACATTCTCCCCATCTTGCCTTAACTTAATCACAGTGCAAAGTGCCTTTCGCTATTTAAGGTAACATATTCATACGTTTGGAAGTTTTAGAGCATAGGTGTCTGGGGGTGGGGGGCTTTATTTTATTTTATTTTATTTTGCTTACCACAGTAAGTGTTTGCATGTTGGGTTAATACTGTTGAAATACTCAGTATTACAATGCTCTTTCTTGGAACCAAATTGCTGTGCTGTGAGAATTTGAGTAACAATGTACAATGGCCTCTATAGAGCAGAACCAAGTCCTCTGGCCAACACACCCAACTGAGCTCCCTACCAGCAGCCAACACTAGTGCCTACTATGTAAGTGAGAGCACTGCAGACCTTCCAGCTAGCTCAGTGCCCCAGTCATCCGCACAGGAGCCGAAATGTCTAGTCAACACACAGAACTATGAGAGATAATAAGTGTTTGCTGTTATTTTAAGCTCCTAAATTTTGGGGATAGTGTGTTATACAACAATGAATACTTAAAATAACACTGTAGCATGTTTTATAAGTGAGCTAACTACTAGAAATTAAAGAATTCTGCTTAGAGTAATATAGATTCTTCTATCACATATTCAGGATTAAATTGATGAGATAGATCAAAATACGCAAAGTCCTTAGCACCGGGAGTGGTACATAGCAAGTCCTCCGAGGTATTAGTTACTTTTTTCCAGGCAATCTTTTTGCTGCAGAGATTACCACCTACCATTCCAATAAAAAGGAGAGATTTCCTCTCTGTTAGGTACATATTTAATTTCATACATAACATAATATAGTATATTGTCTAATAATTTTAGTTGGTGATCTGTGATTTAAAGTTATAAAGCCTTAACCTGAACAATATCTATTGGCTCTGAAAATATCATTTCTCCAAAAATATAGCATCATAACTAAATTTTATAATATAAAGTAGAGACTTACAGTTCATATTGTTTAATTGCTCTGTCACACAAGAATCTTAGAATTTTTCTTAGTTTGTTCAATTGCTGTAAATGACTTCTGAAAGTAATATAATTATAACTTGTAATGGTAAATGCATTCATAGAATTCATGAAGCAAGCTGAATATGTAACTGTTCATTTGGAGCCGAGTTGATTACCATTTGAAAACAGTTAATGGAGTAGCTGATTAGAATACATTGCAAAGAATCATGATTTAATTTTACATCACCTAGAAAAAATCTGATGCCATGCATGTTAATGGCAGTTTTCAGGGGCATAGGATCGACATATTTTCCTGAGCTAAGCAATATATAGCAATGCTGGCTCAGTGAAAAACTTATATTTCAAAATATATGAAGTAAGTTATTCAATATAACTTTATGTGATTAAATTCATGTGAGTATTAAAAATGTGAGTGAAGTTTATAAGTAAGGTTTAAGCTCATTTAAAGCAATGCACTGTGCGATTTGGGCAGAAATCTAGCTCAATGGTGGCTTTCAAGTTTTCACAGAAGACTATTTGAATACATTATGTTCACTTTGTTTTCAACCTGCTTTTCTCCTCCCCACCTTGGAATCTCTACATTGAAGTTACAGAGATTTTTTTTTACCCACAAAACTGTTAAGTCATTCCATGCTTAAAGTGGTTTTCCCCCTGCCTCCATATAAAGTCCAAATTCTTTAACTCAGCATGAAGGCACTGTCTGATCTGCCACTGATGATTCTGCAGACTTAATCTCTTGAGAGTTTCCTCAACTTCTGTGATTTCAGTCATGGAGAAGAACTTGTAATTCCCTGAACCTCTTTCCTCTCTAGGTAATGTGGCCTGGCTATTTCCTATACACCCATAAAGCCTCATTTAAGTATCACTTCATCTAGGAAGCTTTTCTTGATCCCTTTTCCCAAGTAGCAACTCTACATGCACCTCTGGCCTGAGTTTCACTCATTTAATGACACTGATCAAGCTGTATCGCAATAGCACGTTTGTCTTAATTGAGCATGTGCACCCTTAATTGAGCATATGCACCTACAAGAAGTACTGAATGGAGTTATAATTGGATTTAATGCCAAGTACCATACCAGATATGTAGAGGAGCTCAATACAAATTTGTTAAATAAACAATGGATGCATTTGTTCAAAGTGAGCAGAATATAAAAGAACCTTTATCAGTGCAAGGCATTTAGTAGGCACTGAGTATATGTTCATTCATTCATCCCTCATCATGGATCAATACAGCAGGATCCCTCGTTAGTTGTATGCCATTTCCCACTGGTTTACCATGTGTTATTTACAAAGAAGTAAGCTGTTTAGTTATATGGTAACATCCTATAGAGTGATTTTCTTGGATTAAGATAGGCTAGATTCCATGAAAACTGAAACTGTAGTTTCTGATCTCAAGGCTTTTGCATAGTCTTATGACTTAATGCTTTCCCTTTCAGGCTTGGCTGGCTCCTTATTCTTTTTTTAATTCTTTTGTTCTATTCTTTTTTATTATTCCTATAAATCTAAGGGGTGCAAGTGCAATTTTGTTCCATGGATATATTGCATAGTGGTAAAGTCTGGGCTTTTAGTGTAACATCAATAGCATAATTTAATGGTGAGATAGGGTCAATCACTCAGAAAGTATACATTGTACCTATTAAGTAATTTCTCAGGTCTCAGCTCCCTACCACCCTTTTACTCTTTGAAATCTACAGTGTCTATGATTTCACACTTTTTGTCCATGTATACACATGACTCAGCTCTCCCTTATAAGTGACTACATGTGGTATTCATTGTCTGCTCCTGAGTTGTTTCACTTAAAATAATGGTCTCTAGTTCCTTTCATGTTGTTGCAAAAGACATGATTTCATTTTTAAGTGGCTGAATAGTATTTCATTATATATAATAAAATATATATTCATGATATACAATATAGATATACACACCCACATGTGTAAAATATATAATTTTAAACATCCAATCATTCATCGATGGACACTTTGATTGATTACATATCTTTGCTATTGTGAATAGTGCTGTGACAAACATATGAGTGCAGGTATCTTTATGATATCATTATTTTTTTCTTTTCCTTTGAGGAGATGGCAGTAGTGGGATTGCTGGATCGAATGATAGTTCTATTTTTGGTTATTTGAGAATGCTATATACCGTTTTCCATGGGGGCTGTACTAATTTACATTCCCACTAACAGTGCATAAGCATCCTTTTTTCCCTGCCCACTCACCAAGATCTGTTGTTTTTTGACTTTTTAATAATAGCCATTCTGGCTCGGGTAAGATGATGTCTCACTGTGGTTTTAATTTGTATTTCTCTGATGATTAATAATATTGAGCATTTAAAAAATATGTTTCTTGGCCATTTGTATATCTTCTTTTGAAAAATATCTATTCATGTCCTTTCCTCACTTTTTAATGGGGCTATTTGTTTTTTGTTGTTGTTGAGTTGTTGAATTCCTTGTAAATTCTGGATATCAGTCCTCTGTTGGATGTGTAATTTCCCATTCTGCAGGTTGTTTGTTCACTGTTGGTTATTTCTTTTGCTATGCAGAGCGTTTTAGTTTAATAAAGTCTCATTTGTATATTTTTGTTTTTGTTGCTTTTGCTTTTGAGGTTTTAGTCATGAATTATTTGCCTAGATCAGTGTCCACAAGAGTTTCCCCTAAGGTTTCTTCTGGTATTTTTATAGCTTTAGGTCTTACTTTTAAGTTTCCAACCCATTTTGAGTTGATTTTTGTATATGGTAGGAGACAGGGGTCCCATATGGCAATCCAATTTTCCCATCACCATTTATTGAAAAGGGTATCCTTTCCCCAGTGTATGTTTTTGTTGACTTTCTCAAATGTCAGTGGACTTTAAATGTGTGACTTTTTTCTGGGTTCTGTATTTTATGTGTCTATTTTATTCCGGTACCATGCTGTTTTGGATAATATCCAGAGATGTCCAATCTTTTGTCTTCCCAGGACCACATTGGAAGAATAAGAATTGTCTTGGGCCACACATAAAATACACTAATGATAATTGATGAGCTAACAAAAAATCACAAAAAACCTCAATGTTTTAAGAAAGTTTACAAATTTGTGTTGGGCTGCATTCAAAGCCATCCTGGGCTGCATGCAGCCTGCAGGCCATGGGTTGAACAAGCTTGTTATAGCCTTATAGTATAATTTGAGGTCAAGAAATGTGACATCTCCAGCTTTGTTCATTTTATGTAGGATTGCTTTGGCTATTGGGGCTCCTTTTTGGACCATATGAATTTAAGAACTGTTTTTTTCTAATTCTGGGAAAAATGATATTGGTATTTTCATAGGGATTGCATTGAATCTATAGATTGCTTTGGGCATTATGGTTGTTTTAATGACATTGATTCTTCTGATCCATGAGCATGCACCTGTGATGTTTTTCATTTGTTTGTGTCATCTACAATTTCTTTCATTTGTGTTTTGTAGTTTTCCTGGTAGAGCTCTTTTGCCTTCTTTGTTAAATATATCTTGATTTGGTTCTTAATTTGATCATTATTGGTTTGTAGAAATAGTACTGACTTTTGTAGGTTAATTTTGTATCCTGAAATGTTACTGAATTCACTTATCAAGGTCTCAGCTCCAACGGTTTCTCTTAAGGATTTTCTTGACCACTTAATCCAAAGTCCACCCTTCTGCAGTCTTCAATTGGTGATTTCAAGTAACTATCACACGGAGTAGTTTTAGTGTCTATTTATCACTATATAAAATGATCTTGCTTAGGTATTTTTTTTACTTGTTGACTATAACGGTCTTCCAGAATGAAAGTCTATGAGAACAGGGCCTTGCCTGTTGCCCTAGTACTTTTAACACTCCCTGGTATGGGTTGGGTGAACACATGCATAAAGTAACCTTATAAGACAGCTTCCTTAGTATTATTACATGGGCCAGTATGGCCGGTATTTCTCAGGATCATTTCAGTTCCTTAAACAAACAAAAATTCTCAGTAGACAAATATTCAGATGCCCATGTGTGGTGATACACTTGATAAAATTTGCACATCCTATGCTGACTTTTCATCAAGTCAATAGAATAGATGGCTAATTCTATCATCATAACTATTAGTGACTTTCATTAGGAATGAGAAAGAAACTGGCCAAGTGATTTCATGTAACCTATTAATTTGGGAAGTACTGTGACAAAACAATATACTTTTAATTTTTTTAAAGTAAAGAACATAAGAGTAATATAAATACAAAATAAATTTTCACAAAATTTGTTTCTCAGGGAGATGTTAGTCGACTTTTTGATTTTTTTTCTTGAGTGGGATTGTGCCCTAAACTCTGAAAGGAGGGGAGTAATTGGGGGAAAACATTTTGATTTTTTCTGTACCTTCACTAAACTCCCTCTACATGAGGGAGAATGACATAATTTAATGGTGAAATAGGGACAGGAAGTTATTCACTGCCTCATGATTTAACAATAGGTAGAGGTACCACACACAGTCTTTCTCTGGCATTTCACAGGGACTGTTGTAGAGTCCTTGATGCTCCACACAGTTGGTTGGGTAAGAGATCCTTGCAGATTCAGGTTTTCCCAAGATAGGCCCCAAGGTCTAGTACTGGGGAGCTTTACTACTGCTTGAATACAGCTAATACCAGAGAGTGCTAAATACAGTTGATAGTTTATTTTGATCCCCATCTGGTTTCCTTTGCTGATTTTTCAACTCATTGGAATTCATAGGGAAAAGAGCAAGATAGTGGGCTTTCTAGAACCTCCAACACCATAATTCCCACTTCCTTCTACAAATGAGCAAGCTTCTTTGGTTTTGTGGGTGAAGAAAAATTTAGAGAATATGAGAAAATTCCATGTTATTATCATCAAAGAACAACATGAGAATAATGCGTTTTTTAAGTAAAGTAAAAATGTAGGATTTAGAAATGACTTTTATTCAGAACCTGAAGTTGTGGCAGTTAAATGATTCCTGTGGCTCTGTGGTATTCCTGCCATGTGAATCTGGAGCCCAGCTCAGTAATACACTGCATTTGGCTAGATTCAGCAAAGCATTAACAAGTAAACATTTCTGTTTGTCAACTATTAAGCAATATATTGTTTTCCTTTATTTTCACTAATTCTATACACTTCTGCAATGAAATGGTGAAGAGTGCTTGTGATAATTGCTGGGTTTCTATATTTGTCTTAGAAATTGACATTTCATAAACACCAAAGTACTATTTTATAGGTGCTATGTTTGCACATGTGTAGAAACTTAATAATTGTCACTATAATAATTTGATATTCTTTAAAGGGATATGGAAAGTAAAATAGACGTTTTTTAAAATTTTTACTTTAATTTGACCCCACTCTAAGCTCCTAGGACTCTAACAATCTCATCTGACTGAAATTCAGATTTAAACAATAGGCCAGCATACTTTGATATCTAAGAATAAATATTAGAGCCTGTTGTAAGTTGACAATAAACTCTACTTGCGTAAAAGATGCTGAAGAAATGTCCTTTCATGCTTAAGCAATGAAAGGGCATTTCCATTAAGAGATGATAAAGGAGCAGAAAGTGGCAAATACAGTCTTGTCTTAGGAAAAAAAGCTATGGATTTTTTAAATGTCAAGAATGGAATTTACCAAATTGCCTAAAATTTTGGAAAGTAAAAAATTTTAATACAAACCACAGGTTTGATTATTTCAGCTTGTGGCATTTCTTATATAATCTTTAACCCTTATCATCTTCTGACTATGATATGCAGGATGACTGATAAATAATGATGCAGATTTTTGTTTTTTATTTTCCTAGGCTTACAGAATCAGAAGTCAAACCTACCCATTTTGCGATCTAATCAATTTTCTTTGGTTTAACACCAAGACTAAGGCATCCCTGTCTTAGGCTCTTCCAGCTTAGCTGAACTTAGAGTTTTAGTCATTCATGTAAAGCCTTTCATGCTGGTTTTTTATTTGAAAATGGGTCCCAGCTGCTCTGGCTTTCTTAATCCCTCCCAGAAAGGCATATGTGACAGCATCTCCCCCTGGGAGATTGCAGCTCCAGAGCTTTTTCTCCTAGGTAGGGAAAGTGCAAAGCCAGACCCTATTATCATGCTTACTTCTCCAGCTGGCTAATTAGATCAATATATGGTATATATTTTGATGAATAGACAGGCATGTAAGAATAGTGTGTGAGTGTATATATATGTGTGTATAATGTATAAAAATATGTATAGAGAGATGATGGAAATTGTTATTTAATCAGCACTTTTAAAACTTCTCTCAGGTTCTAGCATATAGTAAGGATTCAATAAATATTCAATGAATACTTGAAAATGTGAAGAGATAAAAGTATTACATAGCCAGTACAGGAAATTTTGTAAGTTTAAATATTTCCACATGTTTTCTCTTAAAAATAAGATAGAAAACTAAGTATTTGACTTATATGTTTTAAATCCAATCAAAGAACTAAAGACTATGAACTCATTTTCTAGCTTCTTTTTATAATTACATAATTTTAGTTTTGAACCTACTCTCTAAGAATTTTTTAATTATTATCTCTTATCTATATTTGATATTATTAAATCATTCACTTTTACATTTAGAAATTTTTGAACCAAAGAATTAATAGGATAGTTTTAATTTGTATACCTTTTATGTATAATATATAAAATTTTGTTCCTGAGTAAAGCTATTATAGACTCTATTCTTATATTCTATATTATGCCAGTGATATATAACAATATATACTTTATTTATACTCAGAGTAGATACTTGCATTCTTTTTTCTTTTCACACATCAAGGGTAATGTGCTGACATCATAACAAGGTTTGAGGGAGGCCGATCTCACAAGAATGTGGCAACCCAATCATCGTGCTTATGAACCACAAAAGGATCTAGATACTTATGTTCTTGTATACTTATTTCTTATGTTGAATAGTGCAATTCAAATTCTAAACTTGAAGCTTAAATATAACACTGGAGCTGGCCCAAACTAGTAAAATATATGATTATAAATGGAATTTATCAAAATGTAGATACAGTAAGTATCCTCAATCTACTTCTGAAAAAATGACAAGCAGGGATTTTGCCAGTGCTAATTTGCTTCACTGTATTGATTCGAGCTTTACTGGGCATTCTATTGTCTCTTCTAGGGAAGGCATAAGTGGAATACAGAACAGTGAAGCCTTATTCAAGATAATGTTATACTCATGAATCACGTCACCTAATACCTGCACTGCTTAGACATGCAGAACCTTCTCAAAATATCTCAGCAAAAGATATCTCTCCCTATATACAGAACTGGAACTGTTTTTGTACAATCACTTCTTGGTACAGTGACAATAGAAAATTCTCAGATGTACTCCACTACTTTAAATAGATTCCTTCATCATTGAAAAACATTTTCCAAGTCAACATAGTCTTAAAACCTAGTCAATCTTTTCTCTAACATCTTGATTGAATAAAAGCTCATTCCCCTTATTACTACTTATTGCTGCCTGTCTGTCTTTAATTGCACACCCTCTTTGAGCACATCATTGAGTGAGGATAAAAAAAAGCATGCATTTTTTTTTGTGCAGTAAAGTAATCAGAATATTACATGTTCAAGGGAGAAGAAGAAATTTTTGAAGACAAATGGAATGGTGATCTCATTTTTCACCCTTATTATAGGCTAAGCATAACAGTCATGGTGTGACTATGACTGTCTGAGCAACAGATTTACATTTCTCCTTTACTACATTTCTTGCCCTGGTTGAATGATGTAAAGGGTATTTGTACAATTCATTGCTCTCAGGAGAGTTGGCTTCTTATTTTCTGTGCAGTTAGAAACATCAAATCTTGTTTTTATACATTAATATCATCTACTAGTTATCAATACAAAGCCTTTAAATATGGGGATCTGCAGAAGAGGGATATAGATTCATGGTTCCTAGAGTTTAGAAGAGGATAACCCTATGTATGCAGTTCAAAAATTTACATTTGTTTCTTAACACAGGTATTGATCATGATTTTCTATTTTGGTAAACTTTAGATATGAAGGTAAAATAAGCTGATGTCTAACTTCTTTGTGTGTTTGAAAAATGGCTTAAATGAGGGAGGTCTGTTGGTTACTGCCGCAGAGTGAATAGAACAGCAGGATAGCACAGAAGCTGAAAAACCATGTTCTCATAGCATCTCAGTGGGGTTGAAAATAGGTACTACTCTTTTATCGAAAAAGAAAATAGGACATCATAAAGTTCATGATATCCACTTAGAGTTATCTATTATTATTCTTTAATATCTTAAAATGTAAAATTTGTAAATCGATCACCAAACAGGTGAAACAGTTAAAGCTATTCCATTTTCTTCTTTATTAAAGAGATCAAACCTAAAATAAAAATTAAAAAATAATAATGAAAGAAGAAATAAGCCACTGCTCTTCTTTCTGGGTGAGTCATTTTACCTGAAGGACACCCTTGCTTTGGTTCTTACCTGTTTTGTTAGGTCTTCCTCTTACTGATGGAAAATGCTCCCTTGTGGTAAGCAGGGTAAACTGTAAACTTAATTAAAAACCAAAAGTAAACTGTAGATTTATTTTTAATCAAACCATAGAGCAACTTTGACTAATCTATTTTTACCAGGCAGTACATTTAGGCTAAAAGTAGGGACAGCCGGTATAATGACTAAATACTGAAGAGGAGTGGACAACAAGGGAAGAACAATCTGGAAATTCACTAATTGGTGGTATAATTGTGAAAGACAGGCTTTAAGGATCACATGGTGTTAGAACCAGGTCACTTAGTTCAGCCCACTCATTGTATAGAAGTAAACCCTGATCCCAGAGAGAAGAAGGGGCACCCACTCAAATGTAAATGGGCTGGCCATTGGAGGCTGGGGGATGTAGGGCACTGCCCTCTTCTCAGGTCCAGCTCATTGCTGGTAGGAAGCAAAATAGGACCAGTACTACCAGTCTTCAAGGGAAGGCATAGATCTAGATGTTAATGTAAAATTTTCCAATTTTAAACTATTGGCAAGTACATAATTCAAAATTTTTGAAACATTAAGTCATACAATATGTCTGTGGGTCTCAAGCTTGTAACTTTTGGGTGAAAACATGTGACAGAGTCCATTAAATTCTTCCTTAATAACTATAAACATAAAATAAGAGTTTTACAAAATTATAACTACAGTAACCAAAACAGCATGGTACGGCTACAAAAACAGACACATACATCAATGGAACAGAATAGAGACCCAAGAAACAATGCCACACACCTACAATCATCTGATCTTCAATAAAATCAGCAATAACAAGCAGTGGGGAAATGACTCCATATTCAATAAATGGTACTGGGATAAATGGTGGGCAATATGCAGAAGATTGAAACTGGACCCCTTCCCTACACTATACACAAAAATCAATTCAAGATGGATTAAAGACTTAAAAATGAAATCTAAAACTGTAAAAACTCTGAAACATAAGGTGGGGAATACCGTTCTTGACGTAGACCCTGGCAAAGATTTCATGATGACACCCAATGTAATTGCAACAAAAAAATCGACAAATGGGACTAATTAAACTAAAGAGCTTCTGCACAGCAAAATAAACTATCAACAGAGTAAACAGACAACCTACAGAATGGGGGAAAACATTTGCAAACCATGCATCTGACAAAGGTCTAATATCTAGCGCTTATAAGGAACTTAAACAACTTAACAAGCAAAAAGCAAACGACCCCAGTAAAAAGCGGGCACAAGATGTGAACAGACATTTTTTGAAAGAAGACACATGTGTGGCCAAAAAGCATATGAAAAAATGTTCAGCATCACTAATCATTGGAGAAATGCAAATCAAAACCACAATGAGATACCATCTCACACCAGTCGGAATAGCTATCAATAACAAGTACGAAATTAACAGATGCTGGTGAAGTTGCAGAGAAAGGGAACACTCATACACTGCTGGTGGGAATGTAAGTTAGTTCAGCCATTGTGGAAAGCAGTTTGGCCATTTCTCAAATGACTTAAAACAATTACCATTTGACTCAGAAATCCCACTATTGGGTATATACCCAAGGAAATATAAATCATCCTACCATAAAAACACATGCACGCATATGTTCATCACAGTCCTGTTCACAATAGCAAACATATAAAATCAACCTAAATACCCACTAATGGTGGACTGGATAAAGAAAATGTGATATATATACACCATGGTATAATGCAACCATAAAAAAAAAAAACCAAGATTATATTCTTCACAGTAATGTGGATGGAGCTGGAGGCTATTATTCTAAGTGAACTAATGCAGGAACAGAAAACCAAATACTGCATGTTCTCACTTTTAAGTGGGTCCCAAACATTGAGTACACGTGGACACAAAGAAGAGAACAACAGACACCAGGGCCTAATTGAGGGTGAAGGGTGGGAGAAAGAAGAGGATTTAAAAACTACCTGTTGAGCATTGTGCTTATTACGTGCTGATGAAGTAATCTGTACACCATACTCCCATGACACATAATTCACCTATATAACAAACCCTCACATATACCCCTGAACCTAAATTAAAAGTTAAAAAGGTTATCATTCAATGAATAGTTGTTGAGTACTTTCTGGGTAACTTGCAGTTTTATTTGATGCTGTGGTGGATATGGAAGAAATAATTTCACTTATGTCTTCCAAAATATTATAATTTGGCTAGAGAGAAAAACCCAAGTATTCACAAAACAACCAGAAGACATAAATGCCTCACGACTTTGAGATGAGTAATCATGTTGCCTACACTTTAGAGAAAGGAGAGAATGATTCACTAAATGCTCAGTGATTTTATGGATGCCATATTTAGAGGCATAAACTGTGAAGATCTAACTCGCTGTGCTGTCTACAATATGTGTGTATACTCGGTACCCAGTCTGGATACCAAGAGTTGGTCCTTTCTAGTTTCTATGTTTCAGACCCGTAAATCAAAGGGTCTAGAATCGTATTCAGCTCTCTCACAAAATGAGACTCTTCAGATGTTTTGTCTCCTAAACCTGTCTTCTTTCTCTATTATTTAGGATGCTTTCCTTACTCAAGTAACAAAAAGTTCAACCTGAGCTGGCTTAAATTATAAGGACACTTCTTACATAACATCCTCATTGGGGATGGTATGGGGGAGAAGAGAGGTTGTTTGATTCAGCAGATCAGTGATGTTGCCAAAGTCCCATTATTTCCCACTATTTTGTTTTTTTCATTCTCATTGTCTTTGCCCTCAGACTGGCCTCCCTCGTTTTCATGAGGTGTCTGCTGAAGGGCGTGTGCCCTTCTGGACATGACATCCAAACTGTGTTCAGAGGAAGAAAGGGACTGTTTCCTTCTGTGTCTCTGTCTTATGAGTGAAGAAACCTCTCACGGAAGCTCTCTGAAATATGTTGCCGCAAGTCTTAGTGGTCAGGATGGAATCACAAACCTATTCCTAAGCTAAACATTAGTGAGTAGAACGAGATTATCATAAAAGGCTTAGTTCAGTAATTCTCAGCAGGGATGGACTAGTGCTTCAGGTAGGATGATTCCAATCTTTGTTTTGTGTGACTGTCTCATACATCTCAGGATGTATATCATTGTGAGTGAAAAATACCAGTAATACCTCTCGATCACCAAAAACTGATAACTTTTAGTGAAAAAAGAAGATGATGAAAGGAAGACCAGTAATGACCTCTCAGTCACTAAAAACTGTAATTCTCAACAGGGATGTGTTGGTGTTTCAGGTAGGATGATTCCAATCTTTGTTTTCATGAGACTGTCCCATCCATTTCTGGATGTGTATCATACTGAGTGAAAAATACCAGTAATACCGCTCAGCAACTGAAAATTCCCCCGCCCAACATTTTGCAATAACTCCCACAGGGGAGGGAACATGCCTTGTTGAGGACAACTGACTTCAATTGGGCATGTCAAAGGAATGAATTGAGGGAATTAATCACAAAGATGATACTCTTCCCAGTGGATCTGTTTCCCCATTTCAGCATCATCGTCTTTATTATGTAAGTCAGAACCTCAAGTGACGTCCTACACACATGCTTCTTCCCCACTTATAACATCTGATAGTGACCAAGTCTGCTAAAATACACTTTAACTCTCTTTATTTCTCTTGATCGCCTAGGTCATCACAGTGGTCCAGGTCACTATTATCTCTAGCTCAGACAATTGTTAAGAGTTTCCTAAGTGGTCTCCCTGCTTATATTTCTGCCCCTTATTCTCCTAATAGCAACCAACATGATTTTATTTTTTTAAATTTATTTTATTTTGAGACAAGGTTTCACTCTGTCATCCAGGCTAGAGTGCAGTGGCGTGATCACATTGCAACCTCTGCCTTCTTGGCTCATGTGCTCCTCCTACATCAGCCTCCCAAGTGACTGGGACTACAGGCATGTGCCACCACATACTGTTAATTTTTGTATTTTTTGAAAAGACAAGGTTTTGCCATGTTGCCCAGGCTGGTCTTGAATTCCTGAGCTCATCGCCTGCCTCGGCCTCCCAAAGTGCCGGGATTACAGGCATGAGCCACCATGCCCAGCCAGCGAATATGATTTTAAAATATATTCAGTATATCTAACTTCATTAAAAATTTTTGAGTGAATTCCCATTGAGCTTAAACATTATCTGTTCACTTTCTCTGCCCCCTCACTTAAGCCTCATGAGCACAGTCATGTCTTTGTAATAGATTATATTATTTTCCCAAACACTTTTCTTCCTCCTGTGTAGAATTATACATCCATGTCTTCTGCCTTGTGACTTTTCAGCTCCTCCCACTGGAGTAGGAACATCGTATTTCCTTGTTGTTCTGACGTTGGGCTTGGCCATATGCCTTCCTCTGGCCAATGGGAAGTGAGTGGAGGTTACTGTTTCCATAATGTGCCATGAGAAACATGGTGTATTTCCACTTGCTCCTCTTGCGGTCCTCTGTGTGAAGACTGTGCTATAGGTAGCTTCTGGTCTTTGAATGAAAACATTTGGTGCACACCAGAACCCAACACAACCTGAACTCAGGCCCAATTGCACTCCAGCTGAACTCTTGGCAATCTGCAGATCTGTGAGCAAGAAAAAGAAGTATTTACTGTTTTAAGTCACTGAGATTTTGAAGTTTTTTCTTATGCAGAATTATTGCAGCAATAGTTAAGTAATTATCATTAGTAATAATAATTAGCAACAGTTGAATAATCTTATTCAGAGTTTCAGGATAGTATGTTGGCATAAAAGGTATTAAATACATATTTGTTGAGTAAGTAAAAATATACTTGGTAAAACCAATTTTATGATAGGTGACTACTTTTGAACTTACTTGAACTATTTCTTCCTATTTGCTCTTAAATGAGGCCATGTCAGATTTCTCTAAAAATGTTACCCTGTGGATCATATTGATCCTTTGGAAAATGGGAATTCTAAGACTTTCTTGAATGAAAGTTCACATTTTCAGGTCTACAATTCCAGGGTCAATTATATAAGGGGTGTAGCTTCATTAGGGCTGTGCAGAAGCATGTGAATTGAGTTGTTCCACATAAAACTCCTCATCTTCAAGTTCTGCCATTCAGTATGCCTGCTTCCTACCACAAACTGTATACCCCAGTCCTGACTTCGGTAGATACCTCTATATTTTGGCTTTAAAGATGATAGAATGCCAGGTGCGGTGGCACCTACTTGTAATCCCAGCACTTTGGGAGGCCAAATTGATAGGATCACTTGCGCCCAGGAGTTTGAGACCAGCCTGAGCAACATGGCAAGACTCCATCTCTCCAACAAAAAAATTAACTGGGTGTGGTGGCACGTGCCTGTAGTCCTAGCTACACAGGAGGCTGAGGCAGGAGGACTGCTTGAGCCCAGAAGGTTGAGGCTGCAGTGAGCCATGTTAGTGCCACTGTACTCTAGCTTGGGTGACAGAGTGAGACCCTGTCTCAAAAAAAAAAAAAAAAGAAAGAAAAAATTATGATGGAAGGAAGACCAATCATACGTTCAATCCATAAGCATATTATTAAAGATGTACGTATTAAAGAGCTTACAAATCTCATGAATGATAAGCCCTAAACCAAGGTACAATGCAAAACAGTTTATTTGCAAAATAAAACCATAGTTTTTTCATTTGGGCGCAGCTTTTTACATTGTATAATTCTCATTACACCAATGCTGGTGACTTTGTTTAACAGGCCCCATTGTGTTGATGGCTGTCTTATAGACAGTATCAAAGGGATTTCCTTATTTAATGTTTACACTGATGATTGCAGATGGGGTTCTCTGCTTCAATGAGGCTGCTGGGAATTTTGTTCAAATGGCTTCATTCAGGCATACTTATTTTCTAATTGAAGGATCAAGGGAAACTTAGCCTAGAGGACAGAAGACAGAGGGGGCATGATAGCTGCTATCAAGTATTTGAAAGCTTGTCATATGGAAGAAGATTGAATATGAGGTAGGGGTACCATACTGAGATCAAGTTGTGTGCATCATAGGATTCAGCATTTTTCGGCATGCCTGGAGGACTTTATGGAGGGGGAAGTGGAGGATACTATTCAATGTTCATTTGTAAGAGTATAATCATGGTTTTCACTCCTCTCTGCCCTTGGTTTGGGGTACACAGATGTCCTGAGTTTGGCCCCAAAGTCCTGGACTTTCTTTCTCACCCTTTGACAGGTAGAGCTGCAGCTCTGAGGTACACCTCCCTCCCTGTTAGGTGTTGATGGGAAGCAGCATATTCTCCAGGAGAGATAACGATGGGGTGTGCTGCAGGGAGTGACCAGATAATTCGTGTGAGTGGCAGAGCAGAAGGCTGAGTCTCTTTTTCTAAACCAGGGTACAGGAAGGGTCCTCTGGGCTGTCCTCAGCAGGGGGTCACTACAGAATTATCTTATTTGTGGCAGTTTCAGTCCTTCCCATTGTTCATGCCTGCACACTTCCCATGCCCTGGGTGAATCCCAGAACTAGTCTCGGATTGTCTGCTGCCCCTCAGACAATCCTTCTCCTTCTTCCCATCTTCTTCCCTGGGTAGCACCTTGCCACTGCTGAGTAACACTAACTCATCCCATTCATCTTCTGTAACAATTATGCTGTTTATCAGAAAAAGTACAGAGATCAGAAAACACACACAAAGCCTTACTTACTCTTCCCTTGTTGGGGGAACATCTTATAGGTTTCTCATGGTTGCAAGAAATTTTAGAGGATTTACTACTAAGCAGGGAAAACAAAAGAGAAGCTATATCTTTATCTGGAACTCTGCCTCCCACATGAGGAGTTTGGGTGCTTTGGGGAAAAATTCATCACCAGAGAAGATAATCGAGTTATTGACATTTTCTTAAGGGTAACAGGATATGGCTGGAAAGAATTACATGGGAGGCTTAATAAGATGACTTGTAAGGTCCATACTTTAATGAATTAGCTGAGATTCTGTATGGATTGTTCTGTGACTCAACCTTTACAAGTTTATAATCTTCATACTCAATCCCTGAGGGATGGAAACCGTAAGCATGAACTACTAGAGAAAGACTAGAAAACTACTCGAGTTATACTGTCAACATCTTTGATGTAAGAGGCTTCTACATGAGGTGAGGAGGTGATGAGAGCTTTGACAGAGGTGGGTGTAAGACCCTCAGAGCAGACACCGCAGTGTCGGCCGTCAGATATGAACAACCTGGCACTGACACCAGTGGGCAATTGCTGAGGTAACCTTGGCTCTGTTGCATCTAAGCAGTGATGTCACTGTTAGTGTGGACCCTAAACAGGGCTGCTGCTTTTGGGCAGTATTAAGGGATGCAATTAGAGTCAACTGAAGCATGAAAGGAAGAAAATAAAGGAAGAAAATGCCACAAAATGGCAAAGAGGACTGGTCCATGGAGTCTGTTTGATGTCTGTCTGGGGAATCCAGGAGGAATTTGAGGATTGTAGATTTCCTGTGGGATGCAGCTAGAGTCAAAGAAAAACTGGTTTGGAGACAGGCTAGTGTGGCTTAGGATGTATGAATTGCAGACTTACTCTGTTTAGCCTAACAACAGAGTTAGTGTCACTAGATTGGATGAGAAGGACGTTCTGATGACTAGGTCTATCCTGGTATGAAAAAAGGTTCCTTAAAAATAGTGAGTTTCTTTTATTCTTGCATTTTATTTTGGATAAGTGAAGAGGTGAAGAGAATTGGATTAATCATAACCCTTTGTTCATGATACCCACACCAGCATTCTAGTGCACACCCATAATTAATTAACTAATTAATTAAACATAAACAAGATCTGAGCTTGTAGTTACTCCAGATCCCAAAAATGGAAGCGTGACAAAAGTTTCTTTTTTTTTTTTTTAATCACAGGAATGGTTCAAATAAAAGATAACTGAGTACTCTCTGGGATATTATAGAAAGTGGGTTCTTGAATTAAATGGGACACTAAAGATGATCTCTAAGATATTTCTTTTTTAATTTCAGATTTTCTGGGTTACATTCAGTCACATGGATGGAAGAAGTACTACTTTTCAACACAATAGGTATATTTCTTATGAGAATGACTATAAACTGAAAAAATTTGCTGCATGAAAGGGCGATTGTGATTATGAATTTACCCCCAGAAACATAGGTGTGTGCCCTACAAGTAATTAGACAACAAAATCATTCCATTTAGGTTTTTCATGGAAGACAAAAACTGAATTCTCCATAAAAGTGACTTGTCTAATTTTGAAAAGAATTTTAGGTTAGCTTTTCTCCGTGATTTTTCAAGTAGACCTCTTTCTTTTGAAAGATAATGAAATGAAAATACTGTCCTGACGTTTTAATATCTGTGACATGTATATCAGTTACCTCTTGCCGTTTAAAAAAAAAAAATCCCAAAATGTGTTCACCTAAGACAATAACCATTTATTCAGCCCATTGGTCTGAGAGTTGCCTGGGAAACTCTGCAGATGGGCTAGGCTCAGGTCTTTGCAGCAGGGTTGGCTGGTGAAACTGTGAGCAGTTGTCCCATTGACCGTGGGCCAGCTGACCGAGGATGGCCTCAGCTGGGGACAGCTCCTTCCTGCTCCAGAACTTTCTCATGGTTTCCAAGAGGGGTAGCCTCATGCAAGGGTCTCTTGAGGCCTAGGTCAGAACTGTCACAGCATTATGTCTGACATGCTTTGCTGGTCCAAGGAAGTCACAAGATCAGCCCAGATTCTAGGAGTGAAGAAATGAATGTCTTGACAAGAGAAGCTGAAAATTCAAATGGGAAAGAAGCATGGATACAGGGAAGGAGAAAACTGATCATTTTTGCAATTTACCATAGCATGTTACACACTGTCAAGTGCTCTTATACACAGTATCCTTTATGATCCTCCCAAATAACCCGGTGAGATAAGTAGTACAGGTATTATCATTCTCTTTTTACATAGGTGCAAATTGAGATCAGTGATAAAGAGAGATTTTCAGTGGGTCACACATTCTGGAAGTGGCATGAGCTCAAATCCGTTTTGAAAAGCACACAAGTGAAGAGAGATACTAGTATCATCAAAGGGAGGTAAATTAATGGTTTTTAATGCTTTGCCCCATGCAGACTCACTGAGCCTTACTTAAATAACTTTTGGGAATTGAGGCAATAAGCAATTGAATGTTGATTTTTTTTTCTCTAAATACTGTCTTTCAATACTGAAGTGAGAGTGTAAGTCCAAATAAAGGAGCTTCTTGAAGTCTAGTTAGTGTGGCAAATGTTGTGGGATTTCAAGGTCCTTTGACCAATCCACTTTATTTCTAACTGTAATATTTTTACAATCTCCTCTCTTGAGCTGTGTGAAAAAAACACTTGAAATAAAACCACTCACTAGATTGTACCTAAGCTGTATCATTCTGCTAAAGATTGGTATGGAAGTTATAATGGAGTCAGAAGTCAAAAGTAAAGAAAACCTCCAGGTCTTTTTTTTTTTCTTAGAAGCAGCTAAATTCTACCTGTAGATACTTATTCTTTTCCATTTGCTTTCATATTTAGAAACGACACTCTCTGGACAACCATCAAGGACCAAATTCCATGTGATATGGTTTTACAAAAAATACAAGTTTTCAAGGAACTAAAACCTAAATTCTTGTTTGTAGGTTCTTGATATCTTAGTTATCAAGGGAAACAGGAATGTCATAAAGTGGCCCAAGTTTCTGGACACACAAACTAAAGTGTTACCTGTAGAAATTTATTCTTTTTTGAGTAATTAAATAATTTACGTGAAACTCCTCAATATACTTCCTGATTCACGTAAAAACTTTTCAGTTATAAAGCAAATGACTCAGGGAAAGTTAATTTCTCAAAACATTTTTAACTTAAATTTTCTCATTAACTACCATATTTGAGGCATGATATTCAGATATCACATTTAATTTTCACAATGCCTTCCTGAGAGGTGTATTGCCTTAGTTTTATGAAAGAATAAATTGGACTTGGAACCCCCTTGAGACACATTTTTGTCCCAAACTCAATTCCAAGCTTTGGGTCAAAGCGCTAGGAAAGAAAACCCAATCTGAGGAATTCAGAGGCAGATGGCAACAGAGGTTAAAAGGCACATCGCCAGTGAGCATGGACTCCTTATCATAAGCCAAAGGCTAAGGTGAAGCTGTGGAATTAAGTCCTCCTCCAACAAGGGAGAGAAAAGGATGTCTTGTGACACACCAGGATAACTGGTAGTTACGCTTGCTAGGACTTGGGTGCATGGTGTTTGGCTTTGGTTAACCCCCTTGTTCTTACTTTCTCAAAAGGAAACCTCCAAGTCATGGGCATTTTATTTATTCTCATCACCTGGCAGGATTTGCAGGCTAATTGCTCAGAACTAGAATATTGATCCAGAATTTTATATTATCTATCCCTCTTGTTCTTTCTGAGCTGCAGGCAGGGACTGCTGGTTGGTTTACAGGAACAAGCAGGGTTAGTCTAAAATGTAGGCAAAACTTAAAAAAGACTAGGGAGTCTGGAATTTAATGACAAATATATGATAAGCTTTGGAACATGATTTATCTCTCTCCAGTCTTCATGTTTGTTAAAAAACAAATTGTCATAGGACTGAGTGGTTTGCAAAATAGACTTTAGTCTTATACTTGGCATGATTATTTACATAAAATGCAGCAGCAATAATTATTTCTACTTAGGCCTTTTGGATTGGCTTTGATGAAAGTGTGTTCCACAAGGAATCACAGATAAGACCTTTTAAAGCCCAGCCTAGCCATGGGTTTACATTCTCAAATGCCTGTGAGTTGGGTGATTCTTTCCTCTTAAGGTCCCAATATAAACTTGGAGCTCCTGAACCTGTAAGAAAGTGACATTCTTTCCTGACCACAGGTCAGGAACCTTGTACAGGGACTGCATAGACAAGGGAATGAGGCCAGTTTTCCCACTGGGCTTTTATTGGCTCTGTGAGTTGAGCTTGACTCCTTAAAGGAAAGCATACCCTTCTAGTCAAAGCCTTGGTAAAGTACCCAGTTTTTCCAATTGCATCCTGTTGCAAAAGAAAAAATGGATTCTTATTGAACTGATGCAAAAGCTGTATTACTATAAGTTGAGAATACTCATGGATAGTTTCCAAATTCTAGAGGAACTAGGAAGAGAGAAACAAACATGCTCCAAACTTTGATCCCAGGAGTATGCCCTACTTAATTATTAAAGCCATAAATAGTTCAAAATAAGTTTCATTGACTCTGAAAAACAAAACAAGGATAAGCAATATTCCAAGCAAAAGTCAAAAGGTTGCTTCAGCTTTCTGAGTTCAGTCCATTTGGTTAACTCTGGTTTTGCTTGATATTTGTAAACATTTCAGCTCTTCGTGAATCTTGCACATTTTCCTTTATTCTAATATTACCATCTCCAAAGTTATCAGAAGCCTGTATTTGAGAGTACCTGTTAAGGTTCTATAGCTTATTATAAACCATCTTTTGAAAAGAATTAAAACAAGACAACAATTTTCTGTGAATAACAAAATGTCCAGGGTAGGTACAGTTAGAAACACAATTGACATTTTCTTTCTCCATTCATTTGTTGATGAACACTTAAGTTGCTTCTAAATCTTGTCTATTGTGAAGAGTGTGGCAATAAATGTGGGAGTGCAGATATCTCTTCAATATACTGATTTTCTTTCTTCAGGTTGTATACTAAGCATGGGATTACTGGATCAGGTCATAGTTCTGTTTTTAGTTTTTTGAGAAACCTCCAAACTGTTGTCCATACTGGTTGTACTAATTGACAATCCTACCAACCATGTACAAGGGTTCCCCTTTCCCCACATCATCCTGGCCAGCATTTGTTATTGATTGTCTTTTTTTTTTTAACTGGGGTAATATGTATATTAGTCTGCTTTCATGCTGCTGATAAAGACATATCTGATACTGGGCAATTTACAAAAGAAAGAGGTTTAATGGACTTACAGTTCCACGTGGCTGGGGAGAACTCACGATCATGGTGGAGGGTGAAAGGCATGTCTCACATGGCAGCAGACAAGAGAAGAGAGCTTGTGCAGGGAAACTCCCCATTATATATTCATCAGATCTCATGAGACTTACTCACTATCACGAGAACAGCACAGGAAAGACCTGCCCCCATGATTCAATTGCCTCTCACTGGGTCCCTCCCACAACACATGAGAATTCACGATGAGATTTGGGTGGTGACACAGTCAAACCATATCAGGGCTACTATGAAACAAACTGCTATGAACTTTCTTTTACAAGTCTTTTTGTGGACATTGGGTATACATTTTTAGTTCTCCTGGAAAAATACTTGGGCAATGGAGTAGGTATATTTTTAACAGTTTAAGAAACTGCCAAACTACTTTCTGAAGGATTATACCATTTTATAATGTTACCAGCAATATACGAGCATTCCAGTTACTCCACATCATCAGTAGCCTTTGGTGTTGTCAGTATTTTCTGTTTTAGAATTCTCACGTGTAGTATGTACCCATTTGACTTATTTTGCATTTGCCTAATGTCTAATGGTATTGAACAAAATTTTCTTTCTTATTGTCATTTTTATATCCTATTTGTGAGGTGTCTATTTAAGTCTTTTGATGATTTTTATTGGATTATTTGTGTCTTATTGAATTGTAGGAGTCTCTGATAGGTTCTGGATACATATACTTCATTATATGTAAGTATTGTGCATATTTTTTCCTAGTCTGTGGCTTATTTATTCATTTACTTAAATGAGATCTTTTGATGAACAGTAGTTTTAAGTTTTGGTAAAGACCAATTTTCCAATTTTTAATTTCATGATTAATACTTTGTAAAAAAATATTTTTTTTTTTTACAAAAAAAAATATGCCTGATGTTGTGGAAATATTCTTCTATATTTTCTTGTAGAAGCTTTATAATTTTAGCTGAAAAGTTCAGGCCTATTATCTATTCTAAATTATTATTTTTATATAGTAATACAAATGATAATCTTGAACATAATGACCAAGATTCATCGTTTTTTTCCTTTGAATATGCAGTTATTTCAGCTCTATTTGTTGAAAATGCTTTTCTTTCTTCAATTGAATTGATTTTTGCCTTTGTCTGAAGTCTTTTGAATGTATAAGGGTGAGTCCATTCTGGAGTTTCATTCTGTCCCAATGCATTATTTTTCTATTCTTACACCAATAACATGCTGTCTTGAATATTGTAGCTTTGTAGAAAATCTTGTACTTAGTGTTAATACTCCAAATTTGTTATTTTTCTCATGGTTTGAGCTTTTTCATTCCTTGGACTAGTCATATAGATATTAGAAATAGCTTGTCAATTGCCATAAAACAGTCAGACCTTTCTTAATCAGCAAATTTTTCCTTTTTCATTGCTTTGAATATTGATATTTTTTCTTTCTGGAATTTCCTGTTAATCAGAGGTTGAAGTACCAGGATCTATCTCTGTCTCTCTTCTTTCTGTTCATAGTTTAAATTATTTAGGGCTTTCATGAGAATTCTGGGTGTCTTTCTCAAAATTATTTTTTAGTTTACTGATTTCATTTTCTATATTTTTAATTGCTTCTATTGTGGCTTTAATTTGGTTTTTATTTTCAACTAATTCTTAATCTTAGATTTACCCCTCTTATTTACTTATATTTCTCAAATATAAATCAACTCAGTGTTCCCTGGAATCTTACTGACACATTGATTAGTTATTTTTAAAGATTACTTGATTCTGGTAACAAATAAAAAGATGGAAGAAAGTCAGGGTTGCTTTATTTTCTCTTTTTAACCTAACACAGTGCCTGACACATGGTAGTTGCTCAAAAAGTTCCTGTTGAGTCACAGGATAAGTGTAATTTTTCTAAGTGCTTCCCTTTATTTATACTCCCCCAATTTTTAAGTGTATCATGATTTTTCAGTGTTCTTTTTCTTCCAGAAGGTTGCCTCTGCTTGCCAACCTTTGTAGGAGTTGAGTGGGTTCTGTTAGAAACTGGTATGCTTCTTGTTCTCCCTGAATGTTCCACAGAGGTCCTTCAGTCTAGACAGAGGGAAGCACAGAAGAACAAACAACCAACTCAACAAAAATCTCACAGTGTGTCACCTATATAAGAGGATCAGGGAGGGAGCAGGTGCAGGTCAATGTGGCCGGGAGATATGTCACTGCACTACATTGTGGATTAATTTTCTCCCATATTCCCACTTCTTGTCTGCATTGGCTCTATCTGTGCTAGAAGAAAACCATGAAGCCTTCCAATGTTGGCTGCCAGGTCCTGTGCTGTCAGTCTGGAAAGACAGGAAAGCAAGAATCAACCCATGATCATGTTTCCTGCCTCTGGTTCTGGATGGTCCCTGTAGTGAATAAGGGTTGGTTGAAGTATCCTCTTACTTATTGCCTAATGTTTTGATTCCCACAGGACGTTTCCATCCTTTCCAATTTCTGGTATGGAGAGCTGGAGCATCCTTCTAGTGTCTGATGCTAAGGCAGTTTTCCATTTGAATATTCCACTGGTCACTTCAGTAGGAATTTGGGAAGAAAGCTAGACAAATATGCTCATGGTAGCTACCTTTTGCAGAAGTCACACAGACTCTAAATGCCCTACTGTAGTATAACATATTATTTAATAGCTTGAAATGAATGTCCAGTTTCAACTTCCTTTGTGTCCCCAGCTGTTCCAGAATAATTGAGAGGTTTCCTCTGTTCCAGACCTAAAAGTATTATTCTCCTAATGATAGAGCCTATGTTTTCAACCAAGTATTGTCTGAGCTCATAGTTTGAAATGTCCCCTACCAAATATTTTTTTTTTCTTCCACAAACTACTATTTTAAATCTGAAAACACAGATATAGATAAATCAGTGACCTCTGCCACAGACATGTACATTTAGTGACATTTGTCTGATGTACTGGGAAAAGAAATAGCATCATCCTTTGCTAGGTTTCTTCAGTCAAGAAAGATTGAATGTCAGTACGTTGGAGTTCTTGCTGTTTTTTTTTTTTTTTCTGTTTTGTTTTTTTACTTTTTGGCTCTCTTAGTATATCTGTGCTTAATGCAGTAGGAGTAGCAGCAAAAAAATAAAATGACTGTGCTTTGCAAAGAAGGAAAATGCCCTGTACAGCTTCATCATAGAGCACAATAGATGGGTTGCCTTGTAAATACTTTTAGCTAGAAAGGGTTCTGGCTCTGGGCTGCTACACAACTGCTCTGCTCATGAGTTGTGTACCTGAAATGCACTTTATTATCAGTTTCTAGCACCAACAAATTTAAACAATTAGAACTTAAGCTTGGCAATTTAATTACTTGACAGCTAAAGAAGATTGCATATTGCAGAGAGAGCAATAGATCTATTTTACGTGGCAAGTGGATGGTCTCACTCGCCATGATTCACTTACCTGCTGTTTTGTGTGAATAGTCTTTGTCAAAATGATGGGTGACACAAAATGCTCAGCTAACACCAAACAGATATGACTATTTTAACACAATATTCAGAGGCAATCTTTGTGCTTTGTATATACAAAGTTTCATGCAGATAAAGATCAATTAACAAGTATTTATTGAACCTCCTAGGTTATGTTCGGTGCCTTGCTAGACTCAGCAGAGGATAATACTATGCATAAAATAGGTTGCTTATAGGAAAGTTAGAGACAAAAGCATTCATAGAAGAAATCTGTATAGCCTTATCTGTTCTAACACATCTTAATAAGTTAAGTTCAAGTGTTGGTTGGAATTCCTTTTATGTAGGCCTTTTAAAAAACCCATAGTTAGGGTTGGGCATGATGGCTCACGCCCATAATCCCAGCACTTTGGGAGGCCAAAGCAGGGAGGATTGCTGCTTGAGCCCAGAGGTTGAAGACCAGCCTGAGCAACATAGTGAGACCCCATCTCTGCAAGAGAGAGAGAGAGAGAGAGAGAATGGGGGGGAGAGAGAGAGAGAGAGAGAGAGAAAGAGAGAGAGAGAAAGAAAGAGAGAAAGAAAGAAAGAAAGAAAGAAAGAAAGAAAGAAAGAAAGAGAAAGAAAGAAAAGAATTAGCTGGGTGTGGTGGCACATGCCTATAGTCTCAGCCACTCTAAAGTCCCAGCTACTTGGGAGGCTGAGGTGAGACACTTGTTTGAGCCCAGGAAATAGAGGTGGCAGTGAGCCATGATGGCATCTCTGCACTCCAGCCTGGGTGACAGAGCAAGACTCCCATCTCTAAAAGGAAAAAGAAGCCAATAGTGTTTGAAAAAAACAGAATCGGACTTTTATGTTGAATAAATAGAACTGATTTTACTCAGTTGTACTAGATAAGAAATCCCTACACTTCAGTGGATTCTATTTTAGTGAGTGAAACAAGTAAATGAATAATTGCAGTGTGGTTAGTGGTTTAAGAGAGGTCTGTATAGTTTTTAATGGGCATATTGCCTTATCTTAGTTTTGATTATTTGGAAAGATTCCTCAGAAGCAGGGATATTTGAGCTCTGTCTTCAAAGTTGAGAAGGCTATGCTCAGGATTCCATCATTTGCCACCCACTCATGAACCTCAGACATTTGAACAAACTCTAGTCTTTTCTATCTTAAGAGAAACCACCCAAGTCCTCCCAGGGTCCTCTAAGACCTTCCAGCTGTTGCCCAGCAGGCTCCTTCACTTCAAAGCCAGGCTTCCTCTGTTCCCACTGACTCTTCATTTCAGCACAATCTGCTTCCACCCATACCACTTCCCTGATTGGCTCTTGTGAAGACCACCAAGGATCTAAAGACTTCAAAGGACAATATTCAGTTCCCACCTTACTTGAACTCTCTTTGTATGTTTTATCAGCTCTTCCTTCTTGATAAACATGCTTCTTCCTTGCCTTCCATGAAATTAACATTTTCTGATTTTTCTATCACTTTGGCTACTTTTCTTCATTTTCCAAAAGTGATTTCTCATTTCTAATCTTTAGGTGCTGATGCTTCTTATGGCCACATCCTAGGATGCTCTTCTTTTGCCTCCTTGGGCAATTCCATTCCACCCCAAGGACTACACATATTATGTGTGTTTTAAAGACTTTATCCGAGACTTCTCTCCTGAGAACCTCTCATAAATGTTGAAGTACTCACTTTGCGTCTCTATTTGGATGTCATATAGGCAACTCAGATTAAATTGTTCAAAACTGAATGCATGATCTTCCCCTTGAAATCTATTCTTCCTTCAGGGTTTTTACTTAAATCGGTTTCTCAAATATAAAACCTTGGATTAACTTTCAATATCTCCTCCCTTACTCCACACAAACATCAAGTCTTAAGGACTTTGCATCTAAAACATATTTTGAATCCATCTTCTATTTTCTAGTTCTCTACCTTGAATTTAAGTTCTTTTTCTGCTTCCTATATTGTCCTCATAAAGGAAGTATGATCTTTTAAGAAGACAAATCAGATCATGCAACTTACTTGCACAAAGTGCTTCTCTGGATTCTCACTGGGTATGGGTCTTGCATGATCTGGATTTGTTCCTGGTCCTGCTCTCTCGGTGGTGTCAAAAAATCTAGGTAGCTATCTCAAAATATCATGAAAATATCTATCATCCAGATTTTAATATACATAACCAGCAAATAGTTAGATTGAGGTTTTGAGGAACATCCTCTGAATTTACATTTTGGCAATACTAAGGGGGTGCTCACCATGTGGTTTCATATTCCCATATACTTTATTACTATTTTCTCTGCCAGGAACCTCCCTCCTTTGCCTGACATTTTCTCCTGGGGATTGTTTCTATAACATTCATGTATGGCAAAATTTCTCACTTTTGTCTGTTGAAAAACTCTATGCAATTAAAAAAATCATCATAACTCACAGTTATTGAGTATTAACTCTATACCAGGGGTCATTCTAGGTGATTTAAATATATCTTCTTTCTTAATCTTCACCACAGACCTGTTAGTCAAGTACAATTATCATTTCTATTTTACAGATGAAGAAAATGAGGAAGTTGGAATTTAAGTAACATGAAATTATGTGATGGAGTTAGAATTTGAACTCAGACTTTCAGACTTTTACTACCTACCTGTGTGCTAACCGCTGTGCTTTTTGTACAATCTTAGGGGTTGTAGTCACCACTAGACTGTAAGCTTGCAGACTTAAGGAACTCTCTTATATACTGCTATATCCTTATCACCTACATGAATGTCTGGCATATAGAAAGTACTCTGTAAATAGTTTTTTAAACTAATTGAATCAATTGGCTGTCTTGATATTGTATAGACAGAATTTCATTTCTCTTCTTGGCTTAGTGCTCAGTGGGTATTTAGTGCTAATGGAATTCATAACCATTATGGAATGTATGTGGTAGAAAAAAACCCAGCATCCAAAGATCACGAGTTCTTTGTGAAACGTTATCCATTTGGCTGTGGTTTGCTTAGTCGTGTTCAAAGGTCTGTGATTAGTCTCTTTGCTCATCTTTTAGGCCGCCTTAGGCTGATGTTACAAGGGCTTTAAAGCAATCATCTTTGGCAGCTCAGCTCTTAGCTGGTAATCATCATACTATTAAGAAACACTTGGCTTGATAAGTATCAGAACAGAGGGAAGAAGTTATCAGATCTCTTGGCTCTCTAATACATATGAGAGGAAATTGATATGGTTCAAGAAGATGACTCTATGATATGTCATACGTATGTCTTTTTTTAAAAAAACAGTTTCCACTGTACTTCAAGTTCTCTAGTATTTTGGGTAGGTAAAGAAAATTAACAGTGATAGTAATTTTAGTGCTTATAATTACTGACTCATTCCCACTTCCTGGGAACAGTAAAGTTTTACATTCTTGCAACAACGCAGAAATAGGATTTGTTTTTCCTTAGCTATAGATCGTGAGCCACAGATGGGGAAAGATTTCAGGTTTTTCTTTTTACTCCAAAGAAAGCAGAGATTTTAGCACAGAGAACACACTTTATGAAGCACTTTGGGTTAAACGAAGGCTCTAACATACCCAGTAATTTATTGCAGGCAGCATGTTTCATTCTATGTGAATGTGATTGCAGTCCCATAGCATCAATGGCGTAATGGTTTCTCTGCATACCAAAATGTTTAGCAAAGCCACTTGTTTCCCTATGCTTTTATCTAATGCACATGGGATTGGTCAACTGTGGGCTGAGAAAAGAAAGACAGATTTTCATAACTAAATTGCATTTGACTTTGTTAACTTTAATTTATGAAATAGAGATTATGTTTAATTGGAAAAAGAGATCTAGTTTTGGAACATTTGTTCAGTGAGATTAATAAAGAAATAACCTCAACTGTACTTTTGTCAATTATAAAAGTGTGTCATAAGTCACAACACAGTTGTGTTCTTTCATTTATTCTTCTATTTAGTTAGGGTGGCATGAATTTCAGGATGAAAACCAGCATGATCATATTATTTAAATACTGCTAAAAGGCCTCATACCACTTTTCAAGTAGCATATAAAACTAAGGCCTGACCTTTTCATGCTCATTTGAATTTGCTCTGTCTCTTCATGCACCACTGGGGCTTCCATTTCTGCCATTGTGGCCCAAATGGCCACACAATCCCCCTGTAGTTTTTTCTCACTTCTGTTACCACTGTGTAGCTATTATATTTGGCTGGAAAAAATGACTAAATTTCAAAAAGCTCAAGGTGGGAGTCACATGAAGCAATGCTTATTTTCTCATAAGAAAGCTTCAAGAGAATTCAACATTAAGGACGCCTGGCAAGTAGTTGTGTGACGTAGTCCAAAATGCTGATAGCCACATTAGAATGCAGGATTGCTCTGCAGTGAATTCCATCATAACAATGGCTTTCAAAGATGGAAGTTCATTTAATTTACAAGAAATAGTCCAAGGGTAAGCAGACAGGGCTGAAGGCTACACTTCATCCAGGACCCAAATTCCTGCATTGTTGGTCTGCTATTCTCAACCTGTGGCTTCCATCTTATGGTCTAAAATAGTTGCCTCAGCTCCCTCCCTCATGTCTGCCTTCTAGCCAACAATAAGGGGCATAGGTGAAGTGGAGACAGTGCTTTTTTCCATTAATATCGTGACAAAGAAATTGCACCCATCATTTCACTCACATCCCATTAGTTATATGAGCTAACCTAGCTGCCAGGAAATTTGGGAAATATAATCTTTGATTGAGTGGCCTAATTAAAATCAGGGGTTTTGCAATTCAAGGAAAAAGGGAAGAATGGATTTTGAAAAATAATTGATAATGCTATAATCACTGCCAGTAAAAAGAAGTCATAGAGAAATAATGTGGTGCAAAGATAAGTAGATGATTATCCTTTAGTTCTGGCAACCTGTAGGTGTGTAAGATACAGATACCAATTACAGTTATTTAAAGTTGAAAACCTATGTACTAGATGGACATCAGGTAGATCATAGAATTGATGAAAACATTGGAGAACTAACTAGGCATAGAACTAGGCTCAAGACAGACATTCAAATCACAGCGTGGAATGGTCTCCTTATGACCAGTACTACTGATGACTCCACCCCTAGATTCTTGGCTTCTTGATTTAGTTTAAATATCATCACTGGAAAGTAGCTACTGGCCATTGCCAAAGCTGGAACCAAATTATAAACTGTTTCTCCTTTGAATATTCATGCCAGACTCAAAATCCTAGATAGGACACCAGATTTGTTGAGTTTAGCACATGAGTCTGTATCCTAGCTGCCAGGGGCTAGGAACCAAAGTATTGGCAGTGACAGGTGAAATTCGGTCTCCCACAAAGACTGACCCATTCAATGGTGAACCCAAAACATGGAAAGGGGTTCATTCTCTGAGAAGCCATTTTTTGAAATGCCAAAATGTACCTTATAGTGACCAAAGTACTTTTCAAATTGGGCAAAAATAATGTAAGTTCTTAAGTACATGGTTTTGGAATTAGAAAAAATCTGGGTTGTAATCATTGCTCTATAAAATGGGGGTATTAATAATGCCTAATTCCTAGAGTTTTGTGGATAATATGAAGTACATGCTTAATAAATTCAAGAAAAAGGGAAATATCTTAATCTTTAAAAATATCTTCAGATTTGTAAAATGCTTGCTTCCTGTCTAGATAGTCCTAATACTATAGTTTCATCCATATCATTAACTTAGTGCCATATTTCAATTCAGCTAACAAATATATGCTGATATTCTAAAATTAACTTGAGATCTGTAATAAACCAGATTATCAGTGGGGCTGATTTGGTACTCATCCTAAACTTACCCAGATTTATAAGCTAGGTGAAGAAAACATTGTATACTACCATTTATTTATTTATTTATTTTTGAGATAGGATCTTTCTCTGTCACTCAGGCTGGAGTGCAGTGACACAATCATAGCTCACTGTAACCTCAAACTCTTGGAGTCAAGTGATCCTCCCACCTCAACCTCCTGAGTAGCCAACACTACAGGTACATGCCACCACTCTCAACTAATTTATTTATTTATTTATTTTTTAGAAACAGGGTCTCACTATGTTGCCCAGTCTGGTCTTGAACTCCTGGCCTCAAGTGATTCTCCTGTCTCAGCCTCCCAAAGTGCTGGGATTGCAGGTATGAGCCTCTGTGTCCAATGTGTATGCTATATTTCACAGCTGAGTAAAGACAGCAAACTTGTGCCTAAAACTGAGAAGTACCAAGAATAACATCTCAAACTCATATTCCCATAATAGTTCTCCAAAGACATTCTTAAACGAATGACTTTTGTTTTCTTATTTCAGAAGGGAATTTTCCTTGACAGTATATTTGCCCTGATAATACAAGGCATTTGAAACTTTTTTCCACCAACTACTTTAAACTTTTACCTCTAAAAAACCTTGTAAGCAGTATTAGGAAGAATGACAAAGGAAAACTTAAATACCTCTGCAGGTTGCCAAAAATACAGGTTGGCTGTTGCTCAGCACCTGGGAAATTCGTTGATACCATATGGACTGTCAAAATTTCAGTGTACTAGAGAAGAAAGCTCCCTGCAGTGACAGTATTGAATTAGAAAAATTATTGTAAACAATGGCTCTAGGGGATTACTGTGGTCATTCAAAAAGCTGCATGTTCTGCTGTTAACAGAGAAATTATCAACTAAATTTTAAACTCAGTTGTGGAACAGGCAACCAGAGACAGAACTGGGACGAGTTCTTTGGGCAAATGAGATCAACATCCTTTTACTTTAACTCTAAGTGTCTTAGACTTATACATGTATTTTGTCCTTGAATATAAAGAGGCAAAGTCAATGTAGTAAAAATCAAGCTCTTTTGGTTTGCTTTCTGTGATTGTTTAAAAGTAAGATTACTATCTGTTCAAAATGTCTATAGTAGTAAAATAGACACAAATTATGAATGACCTAAAGTTATGAAAATATTTCAAAGTATCTTGATAGCTTTTTAAAATTAGAATTTGCACACCACAATTTAAGATTTATCAACCAATTATAAGCTCTATGAGTATTAGTTTTATATGTTCCTGAGGTAAAACTGATTTTGTTCATTTTCTTTAAACTCAGATGAAACTTGCAAATTGATGCAGGAAATCTACCCGCCAACCTATTTATCTTTCTTTCATCCCAGGTACTGTGTGATGTTATTAAAAGATTGGAAAATAAATCTGCTTTTGTTAAGTTTCAGAGATTATAAAAATATTGTAGTAATATATATTGGCTAGGTGAATCTAGGATATTATTATATTTCTCTCCTATCAAAGAGGAAAAGTGATGAAAAAATTGTAAAATGAAAGACAAGAGGCGAAATGAAAGAGGTCATATATATAATGTGTTAAAGGAGGGTTTACAAAATACCATCGAAAAAGAAATCCTAATTTTAGATTTAAAGAAGAAGCTATAGTGTAGGGTGTGTGTGTGTGTGTGTTGTCATGTGTATTGTTAAAGAACTAGGTGCTCTGTTTCTTTAAGTGAACTGACCAGCGTCATCTCTCTCTTTATTCTCACTACAAGGAGTAATAGAAATTTTGCCAAATCCTAAATATTCTTAAAAGGATCCCCAACAGGACGGTGCTACCTATAAAGAGCTTAGCCTCAAACAATGAAGAGTAAGAATATTTTTCTAATTAACTTTATTTTCCAAGTATAAAACTAATACCTTCTAATTATGGAAAAATTTATAGAATACAAATAAATACATAAATGTGACAGCACATTTGCCACTCAGAATTAATCACTATTAACATTTTGGTTCACTTCATTCCAATCTCCCCACTGCCCAGTATACGTAAAATGAGCAGAACCATTAAGATGGTGTCCATGAAAAATCTTGTAAGCCTTGGGAAATTGCTCAGAAAATGAAAAAAATACATGATACAGAACTATGTGAACAAGTTCCAGAGTCTTTAATAAGTAGTGAACGTTAAACAGCAGCAGCTCTTGATTTACACACAATCAGCGGGATTGTTTTTCCTAGGCATTCGTTCCCCTCTTATTTATTTGTTTGCACATCTAGACTGGATGATTCTCTATGGGTCCCAATGCCTGGATTTGGTTTTTAAAACAGTTTAAATTGGGGGGTAGAATATGCCATGTGGTTTGGGAAAAAAAGATCATCTCAAAATTATTATATAAATAAAGGAAATTAACTGGTAACGTGGTATTTCTATGCTTTAGAAGGCCTGAGATTTATATAGAGAGGTTCAAAATGTGTATAGAGTCGAAATGGCAGGTGTTAAAAAGTGAGTTTTGCATTCACATTGCCTGTTTTGAGCAATAGCATTTCACCACAGGTTGCCTTATGAACTTTTATTTATGACAGGAGTTGTTCCAAAACAAGTTCTAACTTCGCAGATGATGGAGATGTTAATACAAAATTTATCACAGTTCTAGGCATCCTTGTTTGCTCATGGGTGCCTCTGGGTAACATCTACAATGGCTAGTTATAATTCCTCATTCATTTGGCCTTAGGATTTAGGTATCATATAGAGCTGATCTTTTCTTTCAGAGTTCTTATTTAATCCTGATATTTATCTTAAAATTAGCCCTGCTGTTTCTCCATTTACATCAAGATTGGTTCTTTCCTGGTGATTCTCCATTCTGAACTGAAAATATTATAGGCCCAGTCTGGGGTTCTGTAAAATATGTATTTATGGTTTTTCAGATCTCTAGGTGAAAAATCATCATGACTTGAGGATCTTATTGTTATAGAATGGTGGATTTTCTACAGAGAGGTTTCATCACAACACAAAGTTGTGACCTTCATTGCTGGAAATACTTGGATGAGTTCAAAAGAGTAACTCAATATGAATGCCACTGTCTGGTCAAGGTGTCCTGGAATGGCACGTCAGCTTATGTTCCCCCTTGAGTGTGAATGTTAGTGACAATCAAAGCAAATTGCCTATAGCAGCTGTTGAGTGCCTGCATTGCTTTCAGCTTTGTGATGGGAGGACTGTATTACAGTCATAGGATGGATACCTCTTGGTTTCAGGTGTCAAAGCCATCACTCATGACCCATGAGGAAGACTGAGTCTACATTAAAATGTGGAATTAATTATATGTGAAATAGGAGCTCACCAAAATGAATATTCATTGTGAACCCAGGTATTTGAGGGAAGACTTTATGGCTGAGGTAGAGACTGAACTGGGCCTGGAAGAAAGAGCAGATTTGGAAAAGGCAGAAAGAAGAGAAAAGAAAGTTTTACTGGACAGATGGGCAGGGCAGGGTGTGCTTGATTTTGGAGGATTTAGTTCCCAAAGGAATTTGGATTTGGTGTTGTAACTCTAGGATATTAACTAGGTATCAATTTGCATGTCAACTCTGAGTGGTAGTGGTTGTTAGGTGATGGCTGTGCTGAGAAAGATTCTAAGCCTGGTGAAAGGCTAAAGGACCTGGATCCTGAGATTAGTAATATCTGCCAAGGGGAAGGAGGGACAGGTTTGGCATAACTGCTGCGTAATTTTCTAGGATGCAGTAGAAAACACAGCAGTGGATTTTTTAAATAGCCAAGTCACCTTGAAATATAAAACCTTCAGCAAACATTTTGTATTTCAACTGTAGAAAACGAAGATATGAACAATATTTGTCAGTAGAAATATTGTTTAACATGACACAATGAAGTTCAAATCACTATTTCTTCAGTTGGTATAGGGAACTTAGTTTTGAAACATTTTTTTCTGGGGAATAATTTGTTGGACACTTCTAAAATAAATCAAATTCATCAGGCAGGAAGAAAGTATTTTTTTCCAAAATTTATTAATGTTAAGATTTTATTTTGCCTATAAATTTAAAATGCTAAGTATTAAATATTATTTCAGCCTCTTTAGTTGAGTGATCGCTTGGGAGAAGATATTCTTCATTTTTCCAAATAATTTGTTTGTTGTAATTTCTAATTATTCATTGTAGTATTTCAAAAGTTAGTTGATTTTTACATATTGAAATTGCATCCTGTGTCATTGCTAAGCTCACTCATGAGCTCTAGTTGCTTTTTTTGTCTTCTTTTTTTTTGGATCTTGAATCCTTTGAGATTTTATACAAAGACAATCATGTTTTCTGCAAATAGAGAACTGAGACAGTTTTATTTCTTGTTTTCCAATCTGTATGACTTTTAGCTGTTTTTCTTGCCTTATTGCACTGCCTAGCACCTCCAGTATGATGTTGAATAGACACAGCAGAAGTGGATATACTTGTGTTTTTTGTAATTGTAGAGGAAAAGCATTCCGTCTTTTCCCACTAAGTATGATGTCAAATATATCTCTACTCATTTTGTGTTTACTTGTTCTATTGATCACTGAGAAAGGATTGTTGAAATCTTTAACTATAATTATGGATTATCTATTTTTTTCTTGCATTTTTAACAGTTTTTTCTTGATGTGTTTTGAAGTATTGTTGTTAGGTGTATTTCCATTTTGGATAGTTATGATGTTTTGTGAATTGATCCCTTTATTATAAAACCCTTATCTTCCTCCTTGGTAATATTATTGTTCTAAAATCTACTTTGTCTGGCCAGGCATGATGTTTCAGGCCTGTAATCCCAGCACTTTGGGAGGCCAAGGTGGGTGGATCACTTGAGATCAGGAGTTCAAGACCAAACTGACTGACATGGTGAAACCTCATCTCTACTAAAAATACAAAATTATCTATCTATCTATCTATCTATCTATCTATCTATCTATCTATCTATCTA
>NC_045443.1:74602269-74649571 GCF_002776525.5 Piliocolobus tephrosceles
CTATCTATCTATCTATCTATCTATCTATCTATCTATCTATCTATCTACACACACACTATTTTTTTAGCATAGATGTTGTTTAATATGAATATAACCCTCTCCAGCTTTGAGTGTTTTCACAGTGTATCTTTAGCCACCTTTTATTTTTAACTTAAGTATGTATTCTTACTTAAAATGGATCTAATAATAGGATCTTGCTTTCTTATCCACTCTATTTCTTTTAATACCTGTATCTAGATAATTTATATTTAATTTTATAATTATTGATATGATTGGATAAAAATATTTATCATATTGCTAGATGTTTTCTTTTTGTTCTGTATTTTTTGTGTCATTTCTATTTTCTGCCCCTTTAAAAATTATTTTTATAATTACATTTTATCTCCATTATTGGCTTGTGTTTCATACCACTTAAAAATTTGTATTGATTTCCTTAGGTTTTATAAAAATATATATCTTTAATCACAGCTTGCCTTCAAATAATATTATATTACTTCATGTGAAGTGTAAGAATCTTGTAGCAATGTACTCCCAATTCCTGTTGCTCTCAACATTTAGAGCTGTTATTATCATGCATTTTACTTTTATGTCTGCAATAAACACATATAACACTGATTCCATTACTGCTTTAGATGGTCTGTAATCTTTTAGAGTAAGTAAAAACTGGGGGAAAAAAGAACTATATATTTTCCTGTATTTGTTTTCCATAGCACTGTAATTCTTTGTATAGATCCATGATTCTGCCGGGTATCATTCTTTTTTTCTGCTTAAAAATTTTTTTAATTTTTTTTTCTGTAGGAAATAAATCCTCTCAGTTTTTGTTTGTCTCAGAAAATTTTTCCACTTCCCTTTTGAAAGTTATTTTAACTGGATATAGATTTTGGATTGGCAGTTAATTTGTAATTAGCACCTTAAAATTGTTATTCTATGTTTTTTTGACTTGCATAGCTTCTGATAAGAAGTCTGCTATAGTTCTTACTTTTGTTTCTCTTACTTTTGTTTTCTCTGACTGCCCTCAGGAATTTCTCTTTATCTTTGGTTTTCAGTGATTTGAATATAATGTATCTAGGCATTTAAAAATATTTGTTTTGCTTGATGTCCTCTCAGCTTCTTATATCCATGCTTGATGTCTTTAATTGGGAAATTCTGGATCATAATTTCTTACGTTATTTTTACTTACTACTCAATGCTTGTTATCTTGCTTACTATTTCGTCTAGCATTTTTTTTTCCTGTATCACTGTATCTCTTCTTCTGAGACACCAATTATATAAATTTTAGACTTTTTAATATTGTACCGCAACTCTTGGGTTCTCTATTTTGTTTTTGTTTGTTTTTACTTTTTTTTTCTAATCTTTGTGCTTCTGTTTGAGTAATTTTTATTGACCTATCTTCAAGTTCACTGATATATATATATATAAATAAATATATATATATTTATTTATATATATATAAATTATATATATATATAAATAAATATATATATATATATATATATATATATTTTTTTTTTTTACAGAGTCTTGCTCTATCACCCAGGCTGGAGTGCAGTGGTGTGATCTTGACTCACAGCCACCTCTGCTTCCCAGGCTCAAGTGATTCTTGTGCCTCAACCTCCCAAGTGGTTGGACTACAAGCATGCACCACCACATGTGGCTAACTTCTGTGTTTTTTAGTAGAGACAGGGTTTCACCATGTTGGCCAGCTGGTCTCTCACTGATTCTTTTCTCAGCTGCCTCAGTTATACTGATCAACTCCGCAAGGGCATATTCATTTTCTTGCCATATTTTTTATTTGTAACATTTATATTTGATTCAGTTTCATAGTTTTCAGCTTTCTGCTGAAATTTTCCAATCGTTTATGGACATTGTCAACTTTTTTCACTGAAGCCTTTACCATGTTAATCATATTTTAGATTCTTTAATAATTGCAAGATCAAGGTTATATCTGAGTCTCGTTCTATTAATTGCTTTGTGTTTTGAAAAGGTGTTATGTTTTCTTGCCTTATTGTATGTTGTGCATTTTGTCTGAAGGTTAGACATTTTATATAGAACAAGAGAGACTGAGAATAATATTATTTATGTTTGTAAATGTCCACCTTTTCTTTTGCTAGGTTTTAGAATCAAGATGTGAGGAAAATTGAGTCAAGATATGAGGGAAATTGAATCAATCTAATCAGGAGTGGAGCTGGGTGTGGTTTTGTTGCAATTGTGAACCTCAGCATGCCACAGGCTTGAAATTACTTGTCCTTAGATTAGTGGCTGGTTTGTTGAAGGATTTTATCAATAACTGTTCCACTTTCAGCTTTAGGCTTTCCCTAAAGGCATGCCTGTGCCTCAGACTGGGTCTCTTTCCAAGCTTTTGGGCCTCTCCCAGCAACGGACTGCTATTACTTATTGCTCAGTGCTTGCTATCTTGCTTGTACTGTGTGGAGTGTGGGACATTTAGGCTTTGTTATACTAGTTCAGCCTCAGTTATAGGAAAGTACTTATGTTCCTGAAGATGAGATATTTTCAGTGATTTTTTCACTCTCCCAGCTGTAGGAGAGCACTAATCATCCCAGTTTAGGACGACTTCTTGCCTTTCCTGGAAAAGCATAAGAATTTTTTCTATTCTCTTTCTCTAGCTGCAATAGATCTTGGCTTTTTGCCCAATAATAAGTGGGTTTGCTGAATCTTCCCTCAGAGGTGTAAGGCTTTTGTTCCTTAAGAAAGATGGAGAGAATTATCTATGTGGAGTTTTGTAGTTTTGCTCGAGTGGATAATATCCTCCCTCAGCTGCCTTTATAAGAAAGGCTTTCTTGCCTATAGTCACAGCTCCTTGAGAAGCTGAGGTGGAAGAAATAACTGAACCCAGGAGGTCAAGACTGCAGTGACCATGCCAAAAAAAAAAAAAAAAAAAGTCTTCCTCCTAACTCTTTAGTTGCCCCACATCTCTCTTGTTAGTGAGTAAGGTCCACAGAGGAGTTCCTGTGAGTGGGTGCACATTGCCTTTGTGTTTGTGATCCCCAAGGTTTCTATTCTCTCAAATTAGGTAACACTTGGCTTTTAGCAATTTGTTTAAAATTTTGGTTGTTTTCTTCTCATCATCTTATATACTGTCCAGTGTATTCTCTAGCTAAGTAAGGGCTTAAACTCTTTATCTCCTGTCTTTCTTTAGATTTTGTGTTTGTTTGTTGCCCTGAGATTGTAAATGTCTGGTGAAAGCTATGAATTTGTAGATTATTTTACGTTTTTTGTAGAAAGAGTGAGGAGCACTCTTTCCAGATTTCTAAATTCAAAATAGAAGTCTAAATTCAATTTATTTTGAATTATTATTATACAAGACAAATCTCTTGTTGTCACTGATTTAATCATGATAACATATACAATTTGTTTATTTTCATATCATATACAATATGCTACAATATCATATACAATAAATGATACAATATACAATAAACATACAATACACAAACCATACAATACAATAAACAAACATACAATACATATAATTAGAGATACTTGACCATTACAATATAAATATTGTAAGTTTTAGACCTAGGTTTGAATCTTAGACCTGCCATATTCTTGCTATGTGACTTTGGAAATATGTTTTTTGTCTGAATATCCAGTTCTCTCATCTATAAAATGGGAAGAGAAGTACCTATACAATACAGTGCTCTTTAGGATAGTATAGAACACGTAACAGGTGCCTATTAGATGTTTTCTTGGTCAAAGATTATTTGGTTACAAAAATAAAAACTAACTTCTTGTTCAGCATTGAATAAAGGCAGTTTATTGCAACAACTAAATGATTAGGCCTCTCCTAGAAGGGTGGAGAGCAGAGGTATTTCAGTTGTAATACATAAACTTTTACTTTTGTGCTCTGCCATGAATGTGATTTAACCACCAATTGGCTTAGTCACCGTATTTCTTTAAATTTTAAGAGTGGACATCTGGTTTATTCAGTTTAACCTAGCGCTGGTTTCTTTTGGATTGTTGATTATCTCTGGGCTCCTAGCTGTGGCTAGGGGGAAGGAGGCAGGTGATGTTGTTCAAACAGGGCTCTGGAGATTTTGGGCAGAAGCAACTTATTTGGAAGTAGCTATGAACAGCTAGACAGTGACTACTGTCTCCAGTTCAAGGCTAATTATTTTTGTTCTTCCTTTTCAAATAACCTCTGCTTAGGGTGAAACAACAGATTATTTAACATCTATGAAAATTATTAAGTTAATTTTATAATTCAGCCTGAACTTCCCAAATTAACATGGATCATTTTCTAGGAACATAATACCTACATTTGACACAAATATGGCCACTTTCCCCGAAACCATTACATTTTTCCTCCCAAAATACATCCTATAAAAATAGAAAGGAAGCCATCTTTGACTCAATGGACCAGGCTCACTCCTTGACTGTGTGAATGCCTCAGGTGGGTGAGTAACAGACTGTTGTGTTTGAATACCAGCTCGGCCATTGACTAGCTATAAGATTGCAAGTTACTTATCTTCTCAGTTTCTTCTTTTCTAAACTGATAATAATAATAATCATACTTGCCTCACAAGGTCATTGGGGGATTAAATCAGATGACACATATGAAGTGCTTAACACATTGCTCAATAAGTTATAGGTATATAATCAATAAATTTTTATTCTTATGGTAGTGGCATGCCTCACCAGAGATTACATTTGAGTTTTCCCTCACGAGAGGGGACAGAATAGTGGAAAAACCAGAGACAGTTCATCTGTCACCCCTCAACCCATAAGTGTGGGCATGGTATGTTTGGGGGAGCATATTTAGGGGAGACTTCATTAGCGAGTAATCACACTTGAGTTACAGAAAGCAGCCCCCTTGTGAAGTCTCCCTCTTTGGAACAAGGTAGTGATCTGTCAGAATTATTGAGAAACCACATTTTCCAAAGAAAAGAGAAGCAATCACATCTTTCATGTGTCACGAACTTGTGGTTTTAAAAAATTGTCTAGACTGTTGCATGGATCTCCTGTAGGAAGCGAAAGGGGCAGTATTTAGGGTCTTTGAAGGGGTAACCATCTGATCCACACACAATCAAGCACTGTAAATACTGGCCATTACTCTGTGAGATGGTAGGGAGTGACCCCTAATGAGCTGATAAGGCAAAACTGCAACCCTGGGTACCCAAGTGTAGGACATTCTTTGCCAACCTTAGCTCTGAAGAAGTAGGGTGGTTCATCACTGAAGAACTGAGGTGTCCTGCATGTTAACAGCTGGTGGTATTTCATTGTAGAGTGGGCAGTTTCATCTGTCAGACTTTGAAGGACAAGTTTTCAATGATAACACCAAGTGGCAGATAGAAGCAACATGTTAATAGCTGACATGTATTATGCATTTACTACATACTGCACCATTCTAATCTGTTTACATGAATTGACTCATTTAATTCTCATTACATATTTTATAGATGAGGTAACTGAAGCCAAGAGAGGTAGTAAATTACCCAATTGAAAAAGTGACAGAACCAGAATTCAAACCCAGGCAGTCTCTCTAGAGACTCTATGACTAGCCACGACATACGCTGTGGACATAAATGATCTTTCCAATAGGGAGGAGAAGGTAGACAAATCTCCTGTTGCACTGCATGTATCTGCAGGAATTTAGATGATTCAAAGGGAGAATGAGAGTCCCATGAGAAAGATTTCTTGCTTTTGCATCAAATGTGGCCATATTAATAATATTATTATTGTAGTCTCTACGTAATTTTCTACATATGATTTTCCAATTACATGTTAACCTCCTTGAGGAAATAGACTGTTGCTAATTTGTTTTGTACACCGTCTTTTCTTTATAATACTCTGAAGAGCATTCTCCTTGTAGGAGATAATTGGCAAGGTTTCTGTGATAGAAAGATAGGACTAGGTCTAAAAATTGGATTTAGGCAAACTGAACGTGGAGTAATACCTAAGAACTCATGATGTATTTAGGTTTCTGGTGATTGAAGCCTTCAGTTTCACTATTGATAGGAAATCATTTACAAAGGAAAGGAAATTCTGAAACCATGGTTTTCAAGTTACCCTCCTGAGAAGCGCCTTAAGTGAGTGGTTTGAGAGGCACACATTCGACCTCCTTTTGTGGGTAGAGGTGACACAATGTGAGATGACAGTGACTACTTGTCAATACAAATCTATTCAAAATATAGGTCAACAGGTGAAAGAACATTAATTTCCACGTTCGCTGAGTTCTTCTGTCTCTTGGGAACGTATCTGTTGATGTGGAGCTTGACACCAATGCCACCTGAAATAGTTCCTGCTAAAATTATAGGGAAAAAAGCCTATTATCCTTGCTTTTTCTGTGTAATGAAAGGTAATTCTTTAACTATCAATGTGTCCAGAGCACTGTAGTATTTTGTAAGCAGTCTCAAAACAATGACAGACCAAAAATCAAAGCATGATCATTTTCCTCAAGATAAAGCAGAAAAAAAATGACACTTTTTTCCTCGGCGTTAAACTCTTTTAAAGAAAAAGTTATAAAAGAATGATGATATCTTACTATAGATTCTTAGAGAAAGCAGCAAATGTCACTATGCCATTAGAAAAAAAAAGTTCATTGGTGCTTTTAATAGTACCTTATTATTTTCTCATTATAAAAATTATACTTTATTGTTTACAAGTATAAATCGTTCATATTTGTATATAAGTGAAAAAATAAAACTACCTGTAACCTCACTATGCAACAATAACCACTGTGAATATATTATTTCAGTGTTTTCTTTATTCATCTAGATTGAGATATAGATCTACATTAATATCTGCATACCCTTTCCCTCCTCACTCTCTCTATAGATCACAAAAGTGACATCACACTGGAGATATTTTGTTGTGTCTTTTCTTCTACATAGGCTAGAAATTGAAACATTCCCCATTGTGGCAGAAATGGCTGGTTGAGTTATAAAGATATGAGCTCCCTTCCACAGTGTGGAGCTGTTGCTGGGAAGCAGTTGTCCAGCCAGGAACTGCATCTTCCAGCCCCTATGCAGCCCCTATGCAGCTATGTTGGGGGAATGTTACCGCTTTTGGTAAAGTGTAATAGGAACTGAATCTGGGCCAAGGAGATTAAGTATGTGCTGAATTATGTGCTTCCTCCATACTTTCATTCATTTCATTCATTTCCAATGTAACTTGGAGGCCACTCTTGTACTTCTCCATTGCCATGAGAAAACATGACATCTGGATAACCTGCTGGTCCCAGAAGGGGAATAAAAGGCACATGGAGCAGAGCCACGCCAGCCTCCCCATAATGTGAAGCTGCATACTGAAGCAGAGCTACCCCAATTTGCCTGCAAACTTGTGATTAACATATAAATGATTATTGTTGTATTGCATTGAGTGTGCAAGCTGATGTACCCGAAGTACACGTAACTGAGTATGGAAAGAGAGATGTGTCTCAGAAAGAATTTCTGCCTGCTTTCCTTCTCTTAGCATTATGTCTTCTAGGGATGTCCATATTGTCAAAAATGGCAGGAATTCCTTCTTTTTAAAGGCTGAATGATACTCCATTTTCTTTATCATTCATACATTGATGAACACTTCAATTGCTTTTATGTCTTGGCTATTGTGAATAATGCTATAATCAACAAAGAAGGGCAGATATCTTTACAAGGTGGCGATCTCATTTATTTTTTTGAGTGGGGTTGGTATTGATCCAGAATAGAAAGAAAAATACTCCATGATCTCACTTACATGTGGAATCTAAAGAGAAAGAAACTAAATACATAGAAAGAGAGTAGAATGGTAGTTACCAGGGGCAGTGGGTGGAGGAAATGGGAAATTGTAGGTGCAAAGCTGCAATTATAAAGAATAAATAAATCTATAAATCTAATATGTAGCATGAGGACTATAGTTAATAATACTATGCTATACATTGGAAATTTGTCAGAGGGTAGATTTTAGGTACTCTTAGCACCAGAAAAGACAAAAGTGACTGTATGAGATGATGGATATGCTAATTTCCTTGACTATAGTAATCACTTTACTGTATATGTCAAAACATCATATTGTACACCTTAAATATATACAATAAAAATTGTGCATGTAGTTTTTTGGACAAAGAACCTTCATTATAATCAAATACATGGAAAGCCTCCAAAGTTTATGAGAAAATGGTATTGGCAAAACAACCCCAGCCTAGACTAAAATAAATTGATACTTTATGGGATATAAAATAACCCTTTAAGATTCTGTAGGTAGAAAACAGGCTAAGAGAGCTATTCAGGATTTAAGAGTGGTGAATTCTCTACTGCTGTTTTTGGAAGTGACCAAGGAAGAGAATGTAGATGGAAGGATCTTCACCTGTACCCATGGAGGGCTTTGTCAACACCTTTGGGAAACAATGCACTAGGCAAGAGACACCCAGGGATCAGACCTTAGGTCAAATCAAAGAACATATTTTTCCCTCAGAATAAAATGGCAACACATTGATTGACAATGGGCTTTCAGAATTGCTAAGGACCAGTGAGCATTTACCATGTGCCTCTCATTCTTTCCTTTTTCAAGTGTGAGTGTTTACTGCAGGTATCTTGTCCCAGTTCCACTGTTGTATATTGAATGCAATGACAGATGGTAACTTACCTGTGTAGATCATGGGTCTCTGGATCAAACAGGGAACACAATAGGATTTTATGTAGGCCATGAGATCTTGAACTCTGAACCAAAGGTTATCAATGGACAAGACACTTTTGGAGACTTGAGATGGGGGTGAGTATATTTTGCACAGGAAAAGAATATGAATATTTATAAACAATATAGAGAACTGTGATGTATTAGACAGTTGCTTAGAAATATTTACTTCCTTCCTTCACCCCGACCCTTCTCTTCATTTTACCCTGGCCACGTGACTTGGCCCTGGCCATATGACTTGATTTGGCGAATGGTACATTGCCAGGCTTGGTTCAAGCAAATGCTTGAAATATGCTTGAGTTAAAGGTCTTACCTCTTTGTGCTTCTGTCTTTCTCATGAGATGTACAAACCCCTGGCAATCCACTGGTCTCAGGTGAAAGATAAGGGACACATAGAGAAAAACCACCCCAGTGACTGCCACCCGAAACAAAGCTACACAGATCGTCCACAAAACTGTGAGCAAGAAATAAATCTTTTATATTCACATGAGTTTGAAGTTGTTCTGTGACATACCTATGTGGCTTTGTCTCTCTCCCATTTCATGTTTCTGCTAAAATGTCATCTTCTTAGTGACTGACTCATCCTATTTAAAATGACAATCTTCACTCAGGCCAACACATTCCATCCCTCTTCTCTGCTATATTTTTCTCCATAGCACTTACCACCTTCTAATATACTATACAGCTTATTCGTCTTGGGGGTTTATGGTCTGTTCTCACCACCTAAAATATAAGTTCCATTTGGTTAGAAATTCATGTCTGTTTTCTTTATTGCTGTATCTGCAACACCTAGCACATTGCCTGGCACATAGGAGGTGCTAAATTTTTGCTAAATGAATAGACTAATCAATGTAAACAAGAAAAAAAAATACCAAAAAGAAGTATAGAAAATATCAATGATGGATATTTCTAGTTTCTATGAATGTGGGTGATTTCTACTTTCTTTATATTTTCTGTAGTTCCTAAATAATTTACAACATATATGACTTGTTTTAATGAAAAAAAACAACTTTAAAAAATTATTTCAAGTAGGCATAGAAATGTCAGAGGGTTTTTTCTGTTTATTTTAATATTATTGGGATTGTCCATTTCTTAGTAGGCAGAATTTGTGTCCTAGTATATCTTGTGGCATAAGGATCTGTGAGCAGAGGAGGGTCAAAACAGAAGACAAGTGGGCCAAGGAGAGGAATTTGAGAAGCTGAGAGTTGAGAATGGAGACTAGGCATGGGAATCACATCCTAGAAATCAGTTCCATATGTCTCTGCACAAATCTGGGCAAATTTTATTTTTCATCCTGTCTCAAGCTAAAGTGTTGCCAAGGACTTCCATTACTCACTATTCTTGAGGTTTAAGATGAGTTCAACTTCTACTACTTCTTTAGACATTTTAGTGAATTATTTTATTGCACCTATAGATTTATGATAAAACCACATTAAGGAATCTAATAAATAAGCCCCTCATTAAAAAAATGTTGCTGTCCTATTTCACAGGGTACTGGTCAGGATACTGAAACAGCTGCAGTAACAATTGTACCCAGAATAATACTCGTAGGACATCCGGTATTTGGCAAATTATTAAGCTCCAGTTAGAAGAGCTGGAGTCATTTCAGAAGTTGCTTCTCCTAGACTGAATGATAGCTTTAAGCCTGAGGTGACCATCACAAGTTGTAGCAGGACTATGGATGAAAGTAGCACAGGCATATCTCAGATAGATTGTGGGTTTGGTTCCAGACCACCGCAATAAAGAGAATATTGCAATAAAGTAAGTCACATGAAATATTTTGTTTCCCATAAAACTTACGTTTACTATACTGTATTTTATTAAGTATTCAGTAGCATTATGTATTAGAAACAATGTACATGTATTCATGTAAAAATACTTTATTGCTATAAATGCTAATGATCATCTGGGCCTTCAGCAAGACACGATGTTTTTGCTGGTGGAAAGTCTTGCCTCAATTTTGTTGGCTGCTGACTGATCAGGATGATGATTGCTGAAGGGTGGGGTGGCTGTTGCAATTTCTTAAAATAAGACAATGAAGTTTGCTGCATTGATTGACTCTCACTTTCATGAAATATTTCTCTGCAGTATGAACTGCTGTTTGACAGCATTTTGCTCACAGTAGAACTTCTTTCAAAATTGGAATGAATTCTCTCAAACCCTACTGCTGCTTTATCAACTATGTTTATGTAATATTATAAATCTTTTGTTATCACTTGAACAACATTCATCATATCCTCACCAGGAGTAGATTCCATCTCAAGAAACCACTTTCTTTGGTCATTCACAAAAGTCCACTCCTCATCTGTTCAAGTTTTATCATGAGATTGCAGCAATTCAGTCACATCTTCAGGCTCCACTTCTAATTCAAGTTCTCTTGCTATTTATACCACATCTGCAATGTCTTCTTCCACGGAAGTCTTGAAGCCCTCAAAGTCATCAATGAGGGCTGGAATCAACTTCTTTCAGAATCTGGTAAATGTTGATATTTTGTCCCCCTCCTATGAATCATGAATTTTCTTAATGGCATCTAGACTTCTGATAAATTTTTTCTAGAAGGTTTTCAATTTACTTTTCTTAGATGTATCAGGGAATCATTGTCTATGATAGCTATGCCCTTATGAAATGTATTTCTTAAATAATAAGACTTGAAAGTCCAAGTTATTCCTTGACTCGTGGGTTGAAGATGGATGCTGTGTTAGCAAGCATGGGAACAACGTTAATCTCCTTGTACATCTCTATCAGAGCTCTTGGGGGACCAAGTGCATTGTCAGTGAGCAGTAATATTTTGAAAGGAATGTTTTTTTTCCTGAGCACTAGTCTCAAGAATGGCCTTAATCTATTCAGTAAACCATGCTGTAAACAGATATGCTATTATCCAGACTTTGTTCTTCCATTTATAGAGCATAGGCACAATAGATTTAGCATAATTCTTAAGGGCCCTGGGATTTTCAGAATGATCAATGGACATTGGCTTCAACTTAAAGTCACCAGCTATATTTAGCCCTTAATGAGAAAGTCAGCTTGTCCTTTGAAGCTTTAAATCTAGACTTTGACTTCCTCTCTTTAACTATGAAAGTCCTACATGACATCTTCTTCCAATATAAGGCTATTTTGTCTACAATGAAAACTTTTTGTTTAGTGTAACCACCTTTATCAATAAACCTCAGTAGGTCTTGGGATAACTTGCTGTAGCTTCTTCATCAACACTTGCTGCCTCATCTTGCACTTTTATGTTACAGAGACAGCTTCTTTCCTTAAACCTCAGGAACCAACATCTGCTAGCTTCAAACTTTTTGTCTGCAGCTTCCTCACCTCTCTTAGTCTTCATAGAATTGAAGAGAGTTAGGGCCTTGCTCTGGATTAGGCTTTGGCTTAGGGGAATATTATGGCTGGTTTGATCTATCTAGACCACTGAAAGTTTCTCTGTATCAGCAGTGAGGCTGTTTCATTTCCTTATCATTTGGATATTCACTGGAGTAGCACTTTTAATGTCATTGCAGAACTTTTTCCTTTGCATTCATCAGCTGACTAACTGTCTGGTATAAGCGGCCTGGATTTCAGCATATCTCAGCTTTTTACATGCCTTCCTAAGCTTAATCATTCCTAGCTTTTGATTTAAAGTGAGAGAAACGTGACCTTTCCTTTTACCGGAATGCTTACAGGCCACTATAGAGATATTAATTGGCCTAATTTCAATATTGTTGAGTCCCAGGGAATAGGAAGAACCAAGCAGAGAAAAAGTTATGAAGAGGAAGAGAGACTGGGGAATGTCTGGCTGGTGGAGCAGTCAAAATGCACACATTTCTCAATTAAGCTTGCCATCTGATATGGGTGCAGTCTGTGGAGCCCCAAAACAATTGTAATAGCAATATCAAAGATCATTGATCACACATCACCATAACAGATATAATAACTGACATTTTTGAAATATTACAAGAATTACCAAAATGTGACACAGACACCATGTGAGCACATGCTGTTGGAAGAATGGCACCATTAGATTAGATATGCTCGATACAGAGTTGCTACAAACCTTTAATGTGTAAAAATATGCAATATCTGAGAAGTGCAATTAAACAAAGCACAATAAAACAAGGTATGGGTGTATAGCACGGGGTTAAGGGCATGGGAATTTGGAGTATGATGGAATTTGATTTAAATTTCAGCTCGATCACTTACTAGCACTATTGTCTCAGCAAGTAACTAACTTTTCTGAACCTCACTTTTATCACATGCAATTGGGAAAAATACAGTTGAAAAAAGATGCCATTTTTAAAGTGCTCAATATTTAATCACTAGTAAGCACTTAATATATTCTAGTTGCTATTACTCCTATTGCTACTCCTATGACTAATTTTCTTAATTAATACCTGCTTAGCTTGCTAGAAGGCAGGCTGGTAAGCTGGCCTTTCACAAAATGAAGAGAGGAAGAACTTGTAAGAAATCTTTAAAAACATTTTTAAACTTAAAATTTTGGGGGTACATAGTACATACATTGATAAGGTACATGAGCTATATTAATACGGGTATATGGTATGTAATAATCACATCAGGGTAAGTGAAAGATCCATCACATCAATATTTGTCATTTTGGTTACAAACATTTCAATTATACTCTTTCCACTATTTTAAAATTTATAATAAATTATTGTTAACTGTAGTTGCCTTGTTGTGCTATCAAAAACTAGATCTTATTCATTCTAACTACATTTTCATACCCATTAACCATCCTCGCTTTACTCCTCTTCCCCACTACCCTTCTCAGTCTCTGGTAACCATCATTCTATTCTCTCTTTCCATGAGTCCAATTTTTGCTTTAATTTTTAGCTCCGTCAAACGAGTGAGAACATGCAAAGTTTGTCTTTTCATGTCTGGTTTATTTCACTTAACATAATGTCCTCTAGTTCCATCCATGTTGATGAAAATGACAGGATCTCATTCTTTTTTCATGGCTGAATAGTACTCCATTGTGTATATGCACCACATTTTCTTTATCCATTCATTTGTTGTGAACACTTAGGCTGCTTCCAAATCTTGGCTATTGTGAATATTGCAGCAGTAAACATGGGAATGCAGATATCTCTTTATTATATTGATGTCCTTTCTTTGGGGTATATACCAAGTAGTGGGATTGCTGGATCATGTGGTAGTTCTGTTTTTAGTTTTTTTGAGAAACCTCCATACTGCTCTCTATAGTGGTTGTACTAATTGACATTTCTGCCAACCATGTACAGGGGTTCCCCTTTCTCCACATCCATGCCAGCATTTGTTGTTGCTTGTCTTTTTTATAAAAGCCATTTTAATTGGGGTGATATATCTCATTGTAGTTTTGATTGGCATTTCTCTGATAATTAATGATCTTGGGCATCTTCTCACATACTTTTTTGCCAGTTGTATTTCTTCTTTTCAGAAATATCCATTCAGATCATTTGCCCATTTTTAAATCAGTTTTTTAGTTTGCCTATAGAATTATTTGAGGTCCTTATATATTCTGGTTATTAATCTTTTGTAAGATGAATAATTTACAAATATTTTCTCCCATTCTGTGGGTTGTTACTTTACTTTGCTGTTTCCTATGCTGTGCAGAAGCTCTTTAACTTGATGTGATCCCATTTGTCCATTTTTGGTTTGGTTGCCTGTGCTTGTGGGGCATTAGTCAAATCTTTGCCAAGATCAATGTCCTGGAGAGTTTCTCTAATGTTTTCTTTTAGTAGTTTCATAGGTTGAGATCTTAGATTTAAGTCTTTAATTCATTTTGATTTGATTTTTATATATGGCAGGAGAGAGTGGGCTCATTTCATTCTTCTGCATATGGATATCCAGTTTTCCTAGCACCATTTATTGAAGAGACTCTCCTTTCCTCGGTGTGTATTCTTTGTACCTTTGTCAAAAATGAGTTCACCATATATGTATGAATTTATTTCTGGGTTTTCTATTCTGTTTCATTGATCTGTGTGTCTGTGTTTATGCCAGTGCCATGCTGTTTTGTTTACTATAACTCTGTAGTATAATTTGAAGTCAGTAATGCGATTCCTCCAGTTTTGTTATTTTGTTCACAATGGCTTTGGCTATTTTGGGTCTTTTGTGGTTCTATATAAATTTTATAATTTGTTTTCTTTTTCTGTGAAGAATGTCACTGGTATTTTGATAGGGGTTGCAATGAATCTGTTGATTGCTTTGGATAGTAGGGAGATTTTAACAATACTAATTGTTTCAATTCATGAATATGGAATCTGTTTCCATGTCATTGTGTCCTTTAACAATTTCTTGCATCGATGTTTTATAGTTTTCATTGTAAAGTTATTTCACTTATTTGATTAAGTTTATTTCAAAGCTATTTTATTTTATTTGTAGCCATTGTAAATGAGATTACTTTCTTGATTTCTTTTTTAAATTGTTTGCTGTTGGCATATAAAAATGCTACTAATTTCTGTATGTTAATTTCGTATCCTGGAGAAATACATTTAAAAAATACTCCTAAGATTCCCAACTTTGCAGTAAGTGGTGGCTGTTGATTGTATTATCTTTCTGAAATTTAACAGCAGGGCATTACTGTATAGCTTCCACAGTGTCATAAAATTTGGTACATTTCGACCTTAAGTGATGATACACTGACACAAGCTATTGTTCCCTGAGTGTTCTAGGAATCAATACCTATCCTGAATCACAGCTGTGTTGATCAAATCTATCTATCTATCTATCTATCTATCTATCTATCTATCTATCTATCTACATATCTATCCCTTTTTAGAGACAGGGTCTCATTATGTAGCCCATGAAATCATGGGCTCAAGTGATCCTCCTGTCTCAACCTTCCTAGGAGCTGGGACCATATTTTTTATGGGGAAGGAAAAAACTTAGATCAAATATTGCATGTTCTCATTCATAAGTGGAAGGTTAAAAAAGTGAATCTTGTGAAGATAGTAGAGAGGTGGTCATGAGAGGCTGGGAAGAGAGGAGAAAATGAATGAAAAAAGAGAATATAAATATATTTATTACAACTGAACTGTACGCTTAAAAATGGTAAAGGTAAATTTTATATATTTTTTTCCTCATTTTTTTTTAAAGAGTCTAGAGCACCACCAGGGTGGAGGATTGCAGCAATTTCTCCTGATAAATATGTAAGACATAAAATTCAGTGGATGGACAGCAGAGAGTTATGAAACACTCCCCTTGACTGTGAAAAACAGTACCGGGGAAAAGCTAATTCATTCACTTTACACATTTGCTTTTTAATCAGGATTTCCTCAAATTAAACGTACATTGATGGGCAATGTAAACATCTCATGTGATACTGAAACAGCTGTTAACATCCTTAAGGAATTAACCCCCCTCCCTCCATGGTGGGCCTTTGCTGCCCTGCTGGTCTTTTTTTTGTTTTTGAGTCTAGCCTCATTACATTAATAGCTCAAAATCTTCTCAGGCGTGTTAAAAATAGATTGTAAGAGAATTGAATGCAGTGTTTCCCTGTTCCCTCCCACATTTTTTCTTGACTGTAATATAATGGCACTTCTCAGACCACGGAAATCAAGATTTTCTGAGTGGCTTGTGTGGGAAGTGCAGACTATTGTGTGCAAGTGTTGCAGCCTACTGCTTGGCAGGAAGTCGTTTTTTGGAAAAGTTAACTGAACAAACACCTTCCATTGTCTACAGAGGTTGAAAGTCCAGTGAAATTTCCTTATTTCTATCTCTAAACCAATTTGGTGGCTGTGATTACATTTAACCCTTTGTTTCTAAAGTCTCGGTTTTATTGAAGGCTCTTCCCTTCAGTGATTCTTAACCTTTTCTGATTTTCAGACTCTTTTGAGAATTTGGTGGGACAATAAACTCATGTATTCTTTTTTAAGGGGAGCCACAGTTCTTTCTCTCATCCTTCCTCCCATGTCAAAATGTAGCAGGTCTAAGTAATTAATTATCAAGGGAAAAACCCTAAAGAAGAGAAGGTGAGGATCCAATGCATTTCTCATTTCTTTTATTGCAAATTAAATTTTTTTAAAAGACTGAGCTTTGCTGCAAACTATTTTAAAGGCTGTTAATCACTTTCATAGTCTCATTTATCAAAGTGATAATAATACACAGGCTTAGTTTTCCTGTGCTGTAATGTAACTGAAAAATTAACATTATAAATGAATATACAAAAGAGCTAGACCAGGAGTGCAAAAATAAAAAATAGGCTACATTAAATTTGCTGATGACTGCTTTCATACTCTAAGTATTTCACTTTGCTTCAAAAGAGAATTTTTGAAAAAATCTTTTTTGAAAAAAAAAAAGCACACATTTTTTGGTTTAAGACTGTAAGATTTAGCTATTCCACAATGGACTTTGTTAACTCATAAGATAGTAAGTTTGCTGTCATTGGGAATATTCAGTAAAAGCATACTTAACATTATGTGTCAGGGATATCAAAGAAGACCTTTCTATTCTGTGGCCAGATAACTTCTATCAGGCCTTTGCATCAGAAATTCTACAAGTATAAAGACAATTTAGTTGGTCTATAGGAGGAAAACTTTTGAGATGGTATTTCTTTTCATTTTCTTTTTTTCTATGCATATGACTAAGGCAATGGTTTTAATTAGTGTTGAGATGGTGTTCCAACCTTCCAGCATCATTTACTTTTTGTATGGTCTTGGACATCTATGATGCTATTACATGAAAACTACATTTCTCTAGATGTCTAGAAAGTAACAGATTGTCCTGTTATTCACTGGGAATTGATTTGGGAAGAGGGAAACTATTGTGTTACCTTCAAGGAAAGAGTACATCTGAATGAACTCTTTTTATCAAGTACTTCAATTTTTGTTCCAAGTATTTTGATTAACTAAAATTTGAGAGTGTATATATAGAAGTTTCTTTTCTCATCTAATCTGTTGTTATTTATGTTGAATGTATGGGTTGTGAATTGCCAGGTCAAGTAAATGTGATGGCATTTGGCTTCTATGGCTATTTTCCAAATGAATTCCTCGTAACAAAACCTTTGCACAGTCTGAAATCCATTATCCTGAAGCTTTCCTTTAGCCCTAAATTTGCCATAACAAAATTCCATAGACTGAGTGGCTTAAACAACAGAATTTATTTTCTCATGATTCTGGAGGCTGGAAGTTCCCTACAGGGTGCCAGCATGGTCCAGTTTTAACAAGGGCTCTCTTCCTGGTTTGCTTCCTGCCTTCCTGCTATGTGCCCACATGTCCTATTCCTAGAGAAATCTCTCTCTCTCTCTCTTTTTATAAGACGAGCAATCCTATCAGATTAGGAACCCATCTTTATTATCTCACTTAACCTTAATTATCTCCTAAAAGCCCTATTTCTAAATACAATCACATTGGAGTTAGAACTTCAACATACGAATTTTGGGTAGGACACAATTCGGTTCCTAGCAATATCACATATGTTGATATGATTTGGCTGTGTCCCCACCCAGTTCTCATGGTGAATTATACTCCCATAATTCCCATGTGTTGTGGGAGGGACCTGGTGGGAGATAATTTGAATCAAGGGAGTGGTTTTCCCCATACTATTCTTGTGGTAGTGAATAAGTCTCATGCGATCTGATGGGTTTATCAGGGGTTTCCACTTTTGCTTCTTCCTCATTTTCTCTTGCCGCTGCCATGTAAGAAGTGCCTTTTGCCTCCCACTATGATTCTGAGGCCTCCCCAGCTATGTGAGACTATAAGTCCAATTAAACCTCTTTGTCTTCCCAGTCTCAGGTATGTCTTTATCAGCAATGTGAAAACAGACTAATACAGTAAATTGATGACAAATTTAGGGTGGAGCAAGATGGCTGAATAGGAACAGCACCAGTCTCCAAATCCCGGCGCGAGCGACACAGAAGACAGGTGATTTCTGCATTTTCAACTGAGGTACTGGGGTCATCTCACTGGGGAGTGCCGGACAATCGGACTGAGACACACAACACCTGGAAAATCGGGTAATTCCCACCCCAATACTGTGCTTTAAGCAAACAGGCACTCCAGGAGACTATACCCACACCTGGCCGGGAGGGTCCATGGCCACGGAGTCTCCCTCGTTGCTAGCACAGCAGTCTGCGATCTAACCACAAGGCAGCAGTGAGGCATGGGGAGGGGCGCCCGCCATTGCTGAGGCTTAAGTAGGTAAACAAAGCCGCTGGAAAGCTCAAACTGGGTGGAGCTCACAGCAGCTCAAGGAAACCTGCCTGTCTCTGTAGACTCCACCTCTGGGACAGGGCACAGCTAAAAAACAACAGGGGAAGCAGCAGAGGCCTGTGCAGACCCAAACTACTCTGTCTGACAGCTTTGAAGAGAGCAGTGGATCTCCCAACACTGAGATTGAGATCTGAGAATGGACAGACTGCCTGCTCAAGTGGGTCCCTGACCCCTGAGTAGCCTAACTGGGAGACATCCCCCACTAGGGGCAGTCTGACACCCCACACCTCGCAGGGTAGAGTACACCCCTGAGAGGAAGCTTCCAAAGTAAGAATCAGACAGGTACACTCGCTGTTCAGCAATATTCTATCTTCTGCAACCTCTGCTGCTGATACCCAGGCAAACAGAGTCTGGAGTGGACCTCAAGCAATCTCCAACAGACCTACAGCTGAGGGTCCTGACTATTAGAAGGAAAACTATCAAACAGGAAGAACACCTATACCAAAACCCCATCAGTACGTCACCATCATCAAAGACCAGAAGCAGATAAAACCACAAAGATGGGGAAGAAGCAGGGCAGAAAAGCTGGAAATTCAAAAAATAAGAGTGCATCTCCCCCTGCAAAGGAGTGCAGCTCATTGCCAGCAATGGATCAAAGCTGGTCAGAGAATGACTTTGACGAGATGAGAGAAGAAGGCTTCAGTCCATCAAACTTCTCAGAGCTAAAGGAGGAATTACGTACCCAGTGCAAAGAAACTAAAAATCTTGAAAAAAGAATGGAAGAATTGATAGCTAGAATAATTAATGCAGAGAAGGTCATAAATGAAATGACAGAGATGAAAACCATGACACGAGAAATACGTGACAAATGCACAAGCTTCAGTAACCGACTTGATCAACTGGAAGAAAGAGTATCAGCGATTCAGGATCAAATGAATGAAATGAAGCGAGAAGAGAAACCAAAAGAAAAAAAGAAGAAAAAGAAATGAACAAAGCCTGCAAGAAGTATGGGATTATGTAAAAAGACCAAATCTACGTCTGATTGGGGTGCCTGAAAGTGAGGGGAAAAATGGAACCAAGTTGGAAAACACTCTTCAGGATATCATCCAGGAGAACTTCCCCAACCTAGTAGGGCAGGCCAACATTCAAATTCAGGAAATACAGAGAACACCACAAAGATACTCCTCGAGAAGAGCAACTCCAAGACACATAATTGCCAGATTCACCAAAGTTGAAATGAAGGAAAAAATCTTAAGGGCAGCCAGAGAGAAAGGTTGGGTTACCCACAAAGGGAAGCCCATCAGACTAACAGCAGACCTCTTGGCAGAAACTCTACAAGCCAGAAGAGAGTGGGGACCAATATTAAACGTTCTTAAAGAAAAGAATTTTAAACCCAGAATTTCATATCCAGCCAAACTAAGTTTCATCAGTGAAGGAGAAATAAAATCCTTTACAGATAAGCAAACGCTTGGAGATTTTGTCACCACAGGCCTACCTTACAACAGACCCTGAAGGAAACCCTAAACATGGAAAGGAACAACCGGTACCAGCCATTGCAAAAACATGCCAAAATGTAAAGACCATCAAGGCTAGGAAGAAACTGCATCAACTAACGAGCAAAATAACCAGTTAATATCATAATGGGAGGATCAAGTTCACACATAATAATATTAACCTTAAATGTTAATGGACTAAATGCTCCAATTAAAAGACACAGACTGGCAAACTGGATAAAGAGTCAAGACCCATCAGTCTGCTGTATTCAGGAGACCCATCTCACATGCAGAGACATACATAGGTTCAAAATAAAGGGATGGAGGAAGATCTACCAAGCAAATGGAGAACAAAAAAAAGCAGGGGTTGCAATCCTAGTCTCTGATAAAATGACTTTAACCCATCAAAGATCAAAAGAGACAAAGAAGGCCATTACATAATGGTAAAGGGATCAATTCAACAGGAAGAGCTAACTATCCTAAATCTATATGCACCCAATACAGGAGCACCCAAATTCATAAAGCAAGTCCTTAGAGACTTACAAAGAGACTTAGATTCCCATACAATAATAATGGGAGACTTCAACACTCCACTGTCAACATTAGACAGATCAACGAGACAGAAAGTTAACAAGGATATCCAGGAATTGAACTCATCTCTGCACCAAGCGGACCTAATAGACATCTATAGAACTCTCCACCTCAAATCAACAGAATATACATTCTTCTCAGCACCACATCGCACTTATTCCAAAATTGACCACATAATTGGAAGTAAAGCACTCCTTAGCAAATGTAAAAGAACAGAAATTATAACAAACTGTCTCTCAGACCACAGTGCAATCAAACTAGAACTCAGGACTAAGAAACTCAATCAAAACTCCTCAAAGATACAACATCCAGAATCTCCGGGACACATTTAAAGCAGTGTGTAGAGGGAAATTTATAGCACTAAATGCCCACAAGAGAAAGCTGGAAAGATCTAAAATTGACACTCTACCATCACAATTAAAAGAACTAGAGAGGCAAGAGCAAACACATTCAAAAGCTAGCAGAAGGCAAGAAATAACTAAGATCAGAGCAGAACTGAAGGAGATAGAGACACAAAAAACCCTCCAAAAAATCAATGAATCCAGAAGTTGGTTTTTTGAAAAAATCAACAAAATTGACAGACCGCTAGCAAGGCTAATAAAGAAGAAAAGAGAGAAGAATCAAATAGACGCAATTAAAAATGATAAAGGGGATATCACCACTGACCCCACAGAAATACAAACTACCATCAGAGAATACTATAAACACCTCTACGCAAATCAACTAGAAAATCTAGAAGAAATGGGTAATTTCCTGGACACTTACACGCTTCCAAGACTAAACCAGGAAGAAGTTGAATCCCTGAATAGACCAATAGCAGGCTCTGAAATTGAGGCAACAATTAATAGCCTACCAACCAAATAAAGTCCAGGACCAGATGGATTCACAGCTGAATTCTACCAGAGGTACAAAGAGGAGCTGGTACCATTCCTTCTGAAACTATTCCAATCAATAGAAAAAGAGGGAATCCTCCCTAACTCATTTTTTGAGGCCAACATCATCCTGATACCAAAGCCTGGCAGAGACACAACAAAAAAAGAGAATTTTAGACCAATCTCCCTGATGAACATCGATGCAAAAATCCTCAATAAAATACTGGCAAACCGGATTCAGCAGCACATCAAAAAGCTTATCCACCATGATCAAGTGGGCTTCATCCCTGGGATGCAAGGCTGGTTCAACATTCGCAAATCAGTAAACGTAATCCAGCATATAAACAGAACCAAAGACAAGAACCACATGATTATCTCAATAGATGCAGAAAAGGCTTTTGACAAAATTCAACAGCCCTTCATGCTAAAAACGCTCAATAAATTCAGTATTGATGGAACGTACCTCAAAATAATAAGAGCTATTTATGACAAACCCACAGCTAATATCATACTGAATGGGCAAAAACTGGAAAAATTCCCTTTGAAAACTGGCACAAGACAGGGATGCCCTCTCTCACCACTCCTATTCAACATAGTGTTGGAAGTTCTGGCTAGGGCAATCAGGCAAGAGAAAGAAATCAAGGGTATCCAGTTAGGAAAAGAAGAAGTCAAATTGTCCCTGTTTGCAGATGACATGATTGTATATTTAGAAAACCCCATTGTCTCAGCCCAAAATCTCCTTAAGCTGATAAGCAACTTCAGCAAAGTCTCAGGATACAAAATTAATGTGCAAAAATCACAAGCATTCTTATACACCAGTAACAGACAAACAGCGAGCCAAATCATGAATGAACTTCCATTCACAATTGCTTCAGAGAGAATAAAATACCTAGGAATCCAACTTACAAGGGATGTAAAGGACCTCTTCAAGGAGAACTACAAGCCACTGCTCAGTGAAATAAAAGGACACTAACAAATGGAAGAACATACCATGCTCATGGATAGGAAGAATCAATATCGTGAAAGTGGCCATACTGCCCAAAGTTATTTATACATTCAATGCCTTCCCCATTAAGCTACCAATGACTTTCTTCACAGAATTGGAAAAAACGGCTTTAAAGTTCATATGTAACCAAATAGAGCTCACATTGCCAAGACAATCCTAAGTCAAAAGAACAAAGCTGGAGGCATCATGCTACCTGACTTCAAACTATACTACAAGGCTACAGTAACCAAAACAGCATGGTACTGGTACCAAAACAGAGATATAGACCAATGGAACAGAACAGAGTCCTCAAAAATAATACCACACATCTACTGCCATCTGATCTTTGACAAACCTGAGAGAAACAAGAAATGGGGAAAGGACTCCCTATTTAATTAATGGTGCTGGGAAAATTGGCTAGCCATAAGTAGAAAGCTGAAACTGGATCCTTTCCTTACTCCTTATATGAAAATTAATTCAAGATGGATTAGAGACTTAAATGTTAGACCTAATACCATAAAAACCCTAGAAGAAAACCTAGGTGGTACCATTCAGGACATAGGCATGGGCAAGGACTTCATGCCTGAAACACCAAAAGCAACGGCAGCAAAAGCCAAAATTGACAAATGGGATATGATTAAACTAAAGAGCTTCTGCACAGCGAAAGAAACTACCATCAGAGTGAACAGGCAACCTACAGAATGGGGGAAAATTTTTGCAATCTACTCATCTGACAAAGGGCTAATATCCAGAATCTACAAAGAACTCAAACAAATTTACAAGAAAAAAACAAACAACCCCATCAAAAAGTGGGGAAAGGATATGAACAGACATTTCTCAAAAGAAGACATTCATACAGCCAACAGACACATGAGAAAATGCTCATCATCACTCGCCATCAGAGAAACGCAAATCAAAACCACAATGAGATACCATCTCACACCAGTTAGAATGCCAATCATTAAAAAGTCAGGAAACAACAGGTGTTGGAGAGGATGTGGAGAAATAGGAACACTTTTACACTGTTGGTGGGATTGTAAACTAGTTCAACCATTATGGAAAACAGTATGGCGATTCCTCAAGGATCTAGATCTAGATGTACCATATGACCCAGCCATCCCACTACTGGGTATATACCCAAAGGATTATAAATCATGCTGCTATAAAGACACATGCACACGTATGTTTATTGTGGCACTATTCACAATAGCAAAGTCTTGGAATCAACCCAAATGTCCATCTGTGACAGACTGGATTAAGAAAATGTGGCACATATACACCATGGAATATTATGCAGCCATAAAAAAGGATGAGTTTGCGTCCTTTGTAGGGACATGGATGCAGCTGGAAACTATCATTCTTAGCAAACTATCACAAGAACAGAAAACCAAACACCACATGTTCTCACTCATAGGTGGGAACTGAACAATGACATCATTTGGACTCGGGATGGGGAATATCACACATCGGGGCCTATCATGGGGGGGTGGGGGGAGGGATTGCATTGGGAGTTATACCTGATATAAATGATGAATTGATGGGTGCTGACGAGTTGATGGGTGCAGCACACCAACATGGCACAAGTATACATATGTAACAAACCTGCACGTTATGCACATGTACCCTAGAACTTAAAGTATAATAATAAAAAAAAATTAGACAAATTTGTTTATAAGGTTTGATTAAAATTAGATTTAAAATTAATAATACACTATACAAAAATAAAATTTTGGTTTCCTCTTTTGATCAAAAAAAACAGTAAATTGGTACCAGTAGAGTGGGGCGTTGCTGAAAAGATACCTGAAAATGTGGAAGCACATTGGGAACTGGGTAACAGGCAGAGGTTGGAACAGTTGGAGGGCTCAGAAGAAGGCAGGAGAATGCGGGAAAGTTTGGAACTTCCTAGAGACTTGTTGAATGGCTTTGACCAAAAGCCTGATAGTGATATGGACAATAAAGTCCAGGCTGAGGTCATCTCAGATGGAGATGAGGAACTTGTTGGAAACTGGAGCAAAGGTGACTCTTGTTATGTTTTAGCAACGAGACTGGTGGCATTTTGCCCCTGACCTAGAGAATTCTGGAACTTTGAACTTGAGAGAGATGATTTAGGGTATGTGGCAGAAGAACTTTCTAAGCAGCAAAGCATTCAAGATGTGACGTGGGTGCTGTTAAAGGCATTCAGTTTTATAAGGGAAGCAGAGCATAAAAGCTCAGAAAATGTGCAGCCTGACAATGTGATAGAAAAGAAAAACCGATTTTCTAAGGAGAAATCCAAGCCAGCTGCAGAAATTTGCATAAGTAATGCGAAGCCAAATGTTAATCCCCAAGACAATGGGGAGATTGTCTCAAGGGCATGTCAGAGACCATTGTGGCAGCCCCTCCCATCTCAGGACCTGAGGCCTAGGAGAAAATGGTTTGGTGGGCTGGGCCCAGGGTTCCCATGCTGTGTGCAGCCTAGAGACTTGGTGCCCTGCATCCCAGCCACTCCAGCTGTGGCTGAAAGGGGCCAATGTAGAGCTCAGGCCATGGCTTCAGAGGGTGCAAGCCTCAAGCCTTGGCAGCTTCCACATAGTGATGAGCCTGTGAGTGCACAGAAGTCCCGAATTGGGGTTTGGGAAGTTCTGCTTAGATTTCAGTAGATGTATGGAAATGCCTGCAGGCTCAGGCAGAAGTTTGCTGTGGGGATGGCATGCTCATGAGGAACCTCTGCTAGGGTAGTGCACAGGGAAATGTGGGCTCAGAGCCCCCACACAGAGTCCCTACTGGGACACCACCTAGTGAAGCTGTGAGAAGAGGGCTACTGTCCTCCAGACCCCAGAATGGTAGATTCACCAAAATATTACACTGTTCACCTGGGAAAGCCACAGATGCTCAGTGTCGGCCCATGAAAGCAGCTGGGAGGGAGGCTGTACCCTGCAACACGACAGGGTCAGAGCTGCCCAAGACCATGGGATCCCACCCCTTGCATCAGCATGACCGGGATGTGAGACCTGGAGTCAAAGGAGATCATTTTGGAGCTTTAAAACTTGACTGCCCTGCTGGATTTCAGACTTGCATGGGCCCTGTAAACATGTTGTTTTGGCCAATTTCTCCCATTTGGAATGGCTGTATTTACCCAATACCTGTACCCCCATTGTATCTATGAAGTAACTAGCTTGTTTTTTATTTTATAGGCTCATAGGTGGAAGGGACTTGCCTTGTCTCAGATGATACTTTGGACTATGGACTTTTGGGTTAATGCTGAAATGAGTTAAGACTTTGGGGGACTGTTGGGAAGGCGTGATTGGTTTTGAAATGTGAGAACATGAGATCTGGAGGGGCTGGGGCAGAATGATATGGTTTGGCTGTGTCCCGACCCAAATCTCATCTTAAATTGTATTCCCATAATTCCCATGTTTGTGGGAGGGACCTTGTGGACGATAACTGAATCGTGGGGGTGGTTTCCCCCATATTGTTCTCGTGGTAGTGAATAAATCTTTTGAGGTTTGATGGTTTTATCAGGGGTTTCTGCATCTTCCTCATTTTGTCTTGCCGCCTCCATGTAAGAAGCGCCTTTCACCTCCTGCCATGATTCTGAGGCCTCCCCAGCCATGTGGAACTGTAAGTCTAATTAAATCTCTTTTTCTTCCCAGTCTCGGGTGTGTCTTTATCAGCAGTGTGAAAACGGACTAATACATATGTCTATTCTAGACCTTCTTCAGAAAAGTTTTGGACACCCGTCAATGAAAGAATGGGAAAGGATTTCATTATAACATGATGTCACCTATATATGTTATATATACCATTGTAACATGATATCACCTACAATATGTTCTTGTGACATGGGCTATGTATGAAGACATCAAATTTCCAGTATAATTGAGACAATTAAATATGTGTAGATGATATATGACACACAGAATGAATTAAGTCAACAAGTGATTTTAAACTAATTTAAGTAAGTAAAGTGAATAGCCAGATGTAATGAAAGATACAACTTTCTTCTACAACAAACAAAAACCAAAAAGGTAATCACTCTGCCCTCAGGAGTTCTGAATTTATTTGGGGGAGATTAAAAACTATACAAACAAATTACATTAAAAAGGGAAGCCCAGTTTGTGTTAAGCATTGAGTAATCAGATTAGACAAGAAGTATAGTGTTCCAAGTATCATGGTAGGGTGAGAAGGTCAGGGAAGATGCTGATCTTAGAGGGTGTAGGATGTAGAATAAGCTGGATAGTGATAAAAGTTGAGGATTTGAGGGAATCAGAGAGGGCTTCTTGGAAGGGGCCCTTGACTAAGCAGTGAGGGACAAGAGACTGGGATAAGGGAGCAGGCAAAGCAAGAAGACACGTGTAGCGGCAGGAAAGAGTGCAGATAGTGTGTGGGGTAAACCACAGGCAGGGACTGTAGCTGGAGGGGGAAGGTCTCGCATGGAGGGAGAGAGAAGAGGTGGAGTAGCTTGCCAGAGTTCATATCCCTGAGGGCCTTGTGGGCTATATTTTACCACGTAGACCATAAGACCTTTTCTCAAATGGAAAGCTTATGTGAAAGCTTAACATACATGCTCAATAAGGGCAAAGCTGCTCTAGTTAGGGCCAGAGGTGGGGTTAGAGTCTCACCTCCTCCTCACCACCTCCATCTGTTGCCATCCCTGCGGCTATCCTGGTAGCTCAGACTGGCATTTCCTGTCACCTGGATTATAGCAACAGCTTCCTACTTCCAGCCTTGTCCCATTGCATCTACCCTCCACAGTGTACCATGGAGCTTTCTAAAAGGTGGTTCTGATTTTGTTGTTCCTTTATTTCAATCCTTGCAGTGGTTCCGAACTGTGTATGAGGACAAACCTAAAATTCCTAGACCCTACCTACTGCTTTTCTTTCCATTCTTGCATCACTTGCATCACACTTGCGCTCAGCTTTATGTTCCACCCATCCTGAAGGGTTTGAAATTTGTCTTGCTGAGCCCTTGGTTTTGTCGCCGTCACTGCCTGGCAAGGCCTCCATACTGACCTCCCTTTAAGCCTCTGCTTGGTTACCTTCTCCAGAAGGTCTTTCCTGACTTCCTTTGCACCCCAAGTGGATCTGGCCATATTTTTCTGTTTTAACTGTATCCATGAGTATGGATCTTTTTTTTTTTCTTCACATTTTGGCTAGTTTTTTTTTTTCCTCTCGCTGTCAGCCTTTATTTTAGAATCAGAGAGTACACACACAGGTTTGTTACAAAGGTGTATCGCGTGATACTGAGGTTCGGAGTATGATTGAACCTGCCACCCAGGTAGTGAGCATAGTATCCAACAGGCAGGTTTTCAGCCCTATTATTGTAACTCTGTGTGGGGACAGACATGAGAGATGTTAAGAAAGTCAAGCTGACAGGATTCTGTCAGGGAATGGAGATGGCTGAGGGAGGGGTTTGGAGGCATCTGGAAAGACTCCCAGGCTTCTATCTGGATTGACATGCCGCACTGTCAGAGAGAACACAGGAGCAGGAGTTTGGAGCGGGAGAAACAATGACTTTTGCTTTGGTATTGAGTTTGGTTTGTCTGTGGGTATCCAGGTTGAGCTGAGCAATAGATGGTCAGATATATGAGCTTGGAGCATAGAAAAAATATCTGAAGGTACACATTTGGCAATCAACAGGCAGGTGGTAGGTAAATTAATTGGTGTAAATAAAATGATTCCAGGTGAGACTTATGTGAGAAGGGAAGAGAGATGTGGATGAAGTGGTTAAAGAAGGTGGAGTGGAAGTAGACGTCAGAAATCATCCTGGTTTCATTTTCTCCATCATTTTGGTTTCTGGGGCCACAGAGATAACAGGGCAACTTGACAAAAGGCCTGCAAACAGAAAAGTTATATGTATTATTCAGGCCTGGGCTACTCCAAGGCTCAATGAGGTGGCCAATCTTATCAACGGCCGGATGATTTATCCCGACAACTGCAATGGGGAAATCTCTCTAATTTCATTATCTATTATTGCATATAATACCAGTACAATTATTTACTATTTAGAAAATATAAAATATAGTAATATTAAAACTGGGCTTTGAGCTTTGGGAAATTTCTGATTATTACAAATTGATTCCTTAAGTAATTTAGACACTATTGAAGTAGTGTCTAAATTCTCTGAATGTCGGAATTCTCTAAATGTTGTTCCTAGGCATAGAAGTACGTTTCCACTAGAAATTATTTGTTTTTCCAAAAAATTAACATATAAACAAACACATAATACATTTTACAGCAAGAGAAAGGTAAGTGTGGACACATTATCCCGAAGATTTTCTGTTTTCTTTACCAAGAAGAAAAAAAATTCTTCCAAGTCACAGGAAAAGAGAATAATAAATGTCTAATCATAATGTATGGACAAAGTGACTTCATCTTGTGATAGACAAAGGTGATAGAGAATTTCCTTGATGTCAAATGTGTGTTAAGTTAAATCATTCAAGCTATCTGTGATGGCTGCTATGTTATTTAGTGTGGGCATTTCCTAGAGCTAACACTTTTTATGTATTCAAACACTGAACAAGAACTTTTTAAAACCAGCATAAGGGGGCTTTTTAGTTTTCTGGAGTGCCGTATTTCATTAAATACTAACCTGTAGAAATGGTACCAGTTTTTACATGTGGGTTTTGAAGGCTGGTCTCAGTTGTCCGGGGCACTGGACTCATTTTCTTTTTTGGGGGAAGTGCTCATTTTCTACAAGGTGTCAATGAATAGGCAGGATGGAAAAACAGAGCAGCTGCCTCTCAGCCAGAGCAGTTAAATCAACCTTGGCCCGCTGGGTAACTTGTCTCAGCCAGGCTGCTCTTATCTCTATGTGGTCAATTAGAGGACTATCTCATGAGAAACGAAGACGAAGAAAAAAGAATGATGTAATTTCCCCTATACCATTCCTGGCAGGATTTCTATGAATATTCATTACTGCACATGGGACATACATATTTTATCAGATCTGGGTTTAACATAGAGGTACCTTTGTGCAGAAAGAATAATTCAACATGGAGTCTGCATTTTTCTTAAGGAGGTATGAAGTATTCAGAGCTCGTATAAATTTGGGACATAGGCATATGCCAACTTGTTTCCAAATGTTTATTTTCTGCTATCTACCCATAATTGTCTAATTTGGGCAGTAACTATTTTTGTCTTAAAGTGAAAATATGCCTTCAAGTCAAGCAAAAATTATGTGCAATACATTGCAATTATTTTATAATAAGAAATATGTATTTTCATTAGGTAGTATACTTATTTTTCATAACTTTCTTGTTTTTTAAACTAGAATTTGATAAAGATGAAACATTTATGCTATCATTTTCATTGTACCATCTGTTTAATTATTTATTTTTACAAAAACAAAGATTTCCCATGTCACCTTTTTAAGATATCTTGGGGGAAGAAATTTCAAAAAGTATTTTAAAGCACTAGTAAATATGTAACAAGTTATATTTTACATATTTTAAAAATATCTAGCTGGGTGTGGTGGTGTGTGCCTATAGTCCTAGTTACTTAGGAGGCTGAGGCAGAGGAAGGCTTAAACCCAGTAGTTCAAGTCCAACATAAAGGCTTACACCCAGTAGTTCAAGAGTAACATAGCAAGACCTGGTCTTTATGAAAAATGTTTTTTAGAAATACATTTTAAAATAAATTATATCAGAGAAATTTAAATGATATTTCAGGGTCCAAAACAGAGTTAGGAAGAAAATTGAGGAAAACTTTTAGGTTCCCTTTAGCTGTAATTTCTCACCAGCCCCAGCCCTATATACAAGCTCCATTTAGATGTCTTTAAGCTCCAAGTAGAACCCATCCTTATTTCTACCAGACCTGTTTCTTCATTATCTTCTGCATTTAGGACAGTGGTATCATCAGTCGTGCAATTGATTAACCCCAAAACTTGGGTTCACTTTTTATTCTACCTCTTTCATCCATCCATCCTGTGGCAAGTCCTGTTGGTTTGACCTCCAAATTACTTTTCACTATTCTGTTGCACCCAAACTAGTCTGAGACACCACTACCTCTCACTGGGATCACTGCAATAACCTCCACAATGGCCCATTGGTATTACTTTTGCCCTTCTACCCTCGATTTTTTCTTATTGAAACAAACTCAGAACAAAACACTGCTCCATCTAAAAACCTCTGTAGTTAGAAGAAAACTCAACACTCTTAACCCGGCCTGTGTGATCTGTCATTGCTTTTCCCCTCTGGCCCTATCTCCTCCTGTTCTCCCAACAGCCCAAGTACTTTCTGACTTGTTCATCAGTCTATCCATAGCAGAGTGCCAAGCTCACGAGTAGGCACTCAATACATCTGTCAAATTTATGAGTAAATATTATACATATATTTTTCTGAGCCCAAAAAGAAGTTCTCTTTTGCCTCGGCGATAATCAGAACTCAAACTAAATCTTTAGGTGGATGTTCCTGTGAGATTGTGGGATCAATAATCAACGAATGAAAGTTCAGTGCAGTCAGAGCCTATTGTGTCACCTGCACTCTGGTCTTTCCTATAGGCTGAGTTAGCTACAGCCAATCTCGAGTTAAGATAAGAGTGATTCAAGGGCCTGAATTTGATCAGCAGGTGACTCAACTTGATGTTTCCTTAATACCAGCCCAACCCTGACCTTGTACCCTTACACTTGAATTTCTATCTCATTTCTGAACCCAAGTTCATCTCTTGAGCTTTGGTTTGGTCACTGAATTTCTGCATGTTTCCTTCTGCCTCAACAACTGCTCAGCAATTCCTTCCTTCCCAGTCCAGGACTCACCTATATTCTCATGTCTGCTTCACTCAACCTCCATATCCAATGTCTTACTATACGGAACATTGCCACAGATCTCCTCTAAACCGGATCCTAGTTGGGGCCCGATAGCACTAGAGCTATCCATGTGATGATGGATGAACAGCCATCATGTTAGAACTAAGCCTTTAGAAAACACCCAGAGCTATTTCTGCATAATTGTGTGCAATCTCTCAAAAGTAATTGAAAACAATTACAACAAAATCCCCATGGTGTGCAGTGTTTGCATAGTCCCCAAATATTTTTAGCTTCTTTAAAGAAAGGAGAAACAGAAGTAAGGAAGTGATGTAGAGCAGCTTCTCATGTCCTGAAACATCAGTTCTAGTTATGGACCAAGTGGGCAATGCTTAAGGTCATGCCCTCATAAACTGCTTGTCAAATATTGGAGCTCACCATTGATTCTAGCAGAGAACCTGGACCCCACCATGACAGTTAGCAAATCTCTTTTTTTCTAGAAGGATATTTATGGATTTAGAGGCATTCTACTATTGGAGAAATAATTTATGCCTTTTAAAGAATATAAAATTATAAGGATACAAATTGTAAGGTTATTATAAGGATATAAATTATAAGAATATAATTTATACCATTGCAGTTATCTCGTTGGGAGTTTCTGCTAAACTTTAATGCACAAACAAACCAAAATAATAATTCTATTAGTGTTTTTTAAAATTGAAATAATACTTTGGAGTATACATTTAAATGTATAACTTGGAAGGGAAAACACAAAAACAGTAAGTTTCAGTGCTGTTATTGGGGATATATTTTATTGTTAAGGTGGAAATAGGAGAAAGCACAAATGAAAATAAATTTTATGAAAAATTTTCATTTAATCCAGTAAACTTCACATTCCACAATTGATAATGTACCATCAGCTGAGAACCACTAGTCTAAGAATTATTAAGTTACTGTTGTGGGTTAACTTGTGTTTCCCTAAAAGATGTCAAAGTCCTGACCCCCAGTACCTGTGAACATGACCTATTTGGAAACGTAGATGATCAAATTAAAGTGAGGTCATCGGGGTGGGCTCTAATCCAGTATGACTGGTGTTCTTACAAAAAGGGGAAATTTAGACACAGAGACAGGTACATTCGGAGGGAGAATGCCATCTGAAGTCTGGGATGATGCAACTACAAGCCGAGGAACACTAAAGGTGGCCACAGAGTACCAGAAGCTAGGAGAGAGACATGGAACAGATTCTCCCTCACAGTCCTCAGAAGGAACCAATCCTGCCAATACCTTGATCTTCGATTTCTACCCTCCAGAACTGTGAGTCAATGAATTTCTGTTGCTTGAAACAAACACCCAGTGTGTAGTACTTTGTTATGGCAGCCCTAGCAAACCAATGCAGCAAGTTGGCTAGTTCTCTGCATTATTGCATGTGCACTCTCTCTCATTTAAATACTACTGAGCAACAGTAGAATGATTTATTCCCCAAATTTCTACCTGACAGCTGTGCTATCTTCCATTTGCTCTTCCTGATCCTCTCCTTTCCTGCCGCTCTATGCTCTAGGAAGTGTCTCTATGAACAAAATCAATGGACTGCCTTGCTCTCTGGATTTCATTTGGGTTCATCCAATGGGAGGCAGCAGCAAGTGATGCAGAGACAGAGGGAAAAGTGAGGTTGAGCTATTCTTTTCCCTGATTCCTACTCTTTCTCTGGCTGAAGGTCACAGTTTCTGTCAGGTCTCACAGGTGTCCTCTCCATAGAACATGACTGTCTGTGGCCACTCCCTCCATTGCTCCTACGGCCCAGCATGCTGCCCTAATCCCTGTGGTTCCCCCGACCCTGTCACCACACACTAAACCTTCCTCAAATCATCCCACCTTCAGTGAGTCTTCTGTTTCCTGCTGGGAAGCTTGGGCTATCAAACTCATTATGTAAAAACATATGAATATGCTGATGATTGGTTTAAGGTAAAAGGTATGGTCTGGAGCCCAGTTTCTTAAACTTTTAAAACAAATGCCTTCGAGGCTCTGAAGTGGTTCTAGTGTTCTGGATTCTTGAAGCCTAGAAGAATAAATTTAAATGACCCCAAGGACCAGTCGGGAAGCAAAAACAAGTGGAGTCGGGGTAGTGGGGCGGGACATTGTGAACTTGTGGAAGAAGCCACAGTTGAAGGGGCTGCAGCTACCCAGCTTAAGCTGACTTTTTGCCACTTGGAAATGTGAACCCAGTGATGCTAAGATTGATTTTTTTAAAAAATAGAAGCCAGAAATCATCACAATTTTTATGTGGATGGCCATGGTTATTCAATATTATCAACGAGTCAAAAAATTTGAAAACACAGTAGGCCAAGAAAAATAGTGCTGCAATCTAGATTTGGGTCACAGGCCACAAATCCGTGACCTCTGCTCAGCTCATTCATTGCATCCTCCTGGATGGCCAGGAACCACCTGGACCACATGACCCTAGACCCTCTGGAGGAATTACAGTATAACAATAAGCCTAGGTTGTATTAAATTAAAAGATGATGCAGAAGAAAACATCCCTACCATATGTGTAATGCACTTTTGAATACCTTTTTTTTTTTTTTTTTACTAGATTGTCATTCTTTCCTTAAAGATATACAAAATACATTTTTCCCAAGAATTTAGCTCCAGAAAAAAAGTCTATACTTTTCCTTAAACAGAAAAACATACACCTGGTTTTTCTGGTTAAGGAAACAAGTAATAGAGTGGCTCCCATGTCAGGCATCACACTTGGTATTTTATTTAGAGCAAGCTAAGCTCTTGCTTGGTCATAGGCAACTCTGAAATCCCATTGACTAAACACCCAAAGTTAATCTCTCACTTACACAAAGTCCTCTATGGGTCAGGTAACTCTCCACAGTCGCTATTTCCTTTGTGATCCAAGCTGCCTGGATGGGGTGGCATCACTGAATCAGTATGTCTGCCTCATGGAGTGGAGTGGTGCGGGGGCTTGTGTGGCCTCAGTCTGGAAGGAACATTGTGTTGCTTCTTCTCACAATTCATTGGCCCAAACTAGTCTCATACCCCTATGGAATTGTCAGGGAGCTGAGAAATGTAATTTTCCATGCACTTGGGAAGGCGGGGAGATCAGAAGTGGTGAGCGCTAGCCATGTCCTCTATAGAGTCATCTTCAATCCATTATCTGAACACTATGAAAGCTATTATAGTTCTCTTTTTTTTGCTTTTGATGACAGAAGCTCAGAGCTACTAATTGTAGAATACAGTTTTCCTAAATATCCTTCAGACATTTTTCCTTCTTCCTTCCCATATTAGGTATTCTTCCTTATTTTAATGTCCTTATTGTTTGTGTATGTGTGTGTGTGTGTGTGTGTGTGTGTGTGTGTATATACATATATATATATATTTGTAAACTGCTTCTGAGTCATTGTGGAAGAATAGTAAAGGAATTAATTAATGGAAATAAATAGGAAAAAGTGAAATATACAGATGTTTGCTTCACAGCTATCACTGATGCTTAACCAAGCTTCTTGAGTCTAACAAGAGGCATGGGTACTAACATTGGTGATGGTAGCAACAAAACTAGTCCTACACTCGGCAGGGCCTTTTCTCTACTGTTCGGTCAGTGTTCTCCAGAAAAAAAAAACAAAAACAAAAACAAAAAACCCAGAATCAATGGGATGTGTATATATAAAAATAGACATTTCTTTTGCAAAAGTGGCTTATTCAATTATGGAGGTTGACAAGTCCAAAATCTGTAGTTCTAGTCTGCTAGCAGTCAGGAAGAGTCTGGGGACAGGCCTAGGGAAGAGCTGATTTTGCAGTTCAAGACAAAAGGCAGTCTGCTGGCAAAATTTCCTCTCACTTCAGGGAGGTGGGGTAAACAACTAATACGCAGGACAGCTGGCAAACAAACAGATATCTGTGAGATGTCCAAGAGTGTGTTCTTATTGCTATTACTCTATCAGGCCTTCAACTGATTAGGTGAGGCCCAACCACATGATGGAGAGAACTGTTTTACTCAGAGTCCACTGATCCAAATGTTAATGTCATCTGAAATGCCACAGAAACATTCAGAATAATGTTTGGCCAAGTTTCTAAGCACCATGGCCCCACCAAGTTAACATAAAATGAACCTTCACACCTACCATGCGCTTCCCTGAGATGGCCCTTGTGAGCTCACCATAATCCTGCAGTCTTGCCTCCTTGTGGGTCCCGGTGTGCATTGAGAGCCATTGCTGCACCCCTGCCTGGTTCTGGCCTCGCACTGGTACCTACTGTCTTCATCCAAGTCGCCCTTTTCATTGTGTTTCTTTTCCCAGGTTCTCAAGGATGGTGGCCCTGTTCTGACAGTTTTCTTACAGTGCTTTGTTTACCAGAAGGATTTAAGATAAGCACCTCCAGAGGCTTTTAGACAGATAGTGATAAGCATCTTGGAGGATATTTCAGTAGCCTTATTTATTTATTTTGAAACAGAGTCTTGCTCTGTCACCCAGGCTAGAGTGCAGTGGCACGATCTCAGCTCACTGCAACGTCTGCCTCATAGGTTCAAGCGATTCTTGTGTCTCAGCCTTCTGAGTCAGTAGCCTTATCTATTATGGTCAGGAGTTTTCTTTCAGTTGCTACCACTTCTCAGAATCCCAAGCCTGTTCCAGCTCAGGGTGACTTATTGGACTACAGAGTGTTCTGGGGGCTTTGATTTCCTCTCATTTTGAGACCCTTGTCAGTCCTAACGAATTCTCTCTCACAGTGGACCATTAAGTTGGCATCCAGCCTGGGTAACATGGCAAAATCCCACCTCTAGAAAAAAAAGAAAAAGATACATGAAATTAGCCAGGCATGGTGGTGGTGTGTGTGTGTGGTCCTATCTACTTGGGAGACTGAAGCAGGAGACTCACCTGAGCCCCGGAAGTCAAGGCTGCAGTGAGTCGTGATCCTGCCTCTGTACTCCAGTCTGGATGACTGAGGAGACCCTGTCTCAAAAAAAAAAAAAAAAGTTGGCAGAGATATGCAGCTGGAAGCAGGGTAGCTGCAACCAAGTGGTGAATGTTTCTGGCAGAAAAACATTAAACGTTTTATAAACGTTTTGTTTAATGATCGAATGCATATTATGTGGCAGGAACTCTTCATGTGTTATTTAATTTCTAACAACAACCTATGAGATTTATAGTATAACCCACTTTGCAGATGAACAACTGAGTCTCAGAGAGGATTCACTTACAGATAAACAGCTAAGACAATAGCACAAGAGGGAAGGGAACAGTCATCTGAGAGACATTTAAGAGTGCTCTATTGGCTGGGCATGGTGGCTCACACCTGTAATCCCAGCACTTTGGGAGGCCGAGGTGGGTGGATCACCCGAGGTCAGGAGTTTCAGACCAGCCTGGCCAACTTGACCAAACCCTATGTCCACTAAAAATACAAAAATTAGCCAGGCATGGTGGCTGTCACCTGTAATTCCAGCTACTCAGGAGGTGGAAGCAGAAGAATCCCTTGAATCCAGGAGGCAGAGGTTGCAGGGAGCCCAGATCGTGCCACTGCACTCCAGCCTAGGAGACAGAGCGGACTCCATCTCCAAAAATATATAGAGTGCTCTATTGCCTTTCTACTTCCCTGTGTCCCGGGTCGAGGAGTAGATGTACAAGATGAGCCTTCCTCTGAAACTCCAGCTAAATGGCAATTGTTCAGAAATGGATTTATTCCATATGCAATAATTAATAATATTCCATGATGGTCCATTTATTGGTAAGTTGTCAATGAATCAAATTCCTCAAGATCTCCACCTTAAGGGGATTAAAGAAAAACCAACTCTAAGGCAGGCATATTAGTATAAAAAGCTGAGGTAGGAAGCAAATGAACTTAACTCCAGAGATAATCTCTTTAAGCATGAAGGAAGCACCTACCTCGACTTCTTAGTTCCTTCTCTAGAGCTACTTTCCTGACTGAGATAGGAATGTAGGATAAAGTGAGGTGTCCTCTTCCTGATGCTGCAGCTAAGATTTTCATATTGCTAGGGTCTGCAAAGCACTCTCAGGCTCAGCAGGAAAATATTGAAGTGAAGTTTTCCCTCCCCTTGTGAGCTTTATCAGATTTTCATGCTACAGAGAACAGTGAACATGCTGTAGAGGCAGCGATAAAGGAAAAGTCCCCATGGGTGAAGGGAAGGCGTGATCACCACCAGCACTCTACTTTTTCATTTCTGCTGAACAAAAAGAAATGGTATAGCAATTTGTGGGTAACTATTGTGTCGTAAGGAAAACATGCTATTGGATTTGCACTTATTTCAAGGATAAATGAATTTCTTCTTAACACTCATTGACTTCATTATTCAACTTCATCATTTTAAGTTTTCATCCTTCTTTCTCTTGAGGAAAAGAAGAGGAACAGCAAGAAATAACATTTGGGTGCTCTTTTACATGAAATAATTTGATGAAACCTTTTGATGACACCTGGGAATTGACGGACATCAAGATAGTTTTAGACATCTCCCTATTATTTGCAGGTACCAAGAAGCTAGTGAACAGTGCAAGGACAAAATTAATCCAAACTCAAAAAAATATTATGGATTTCAAATAAAGTGTTTATTTTTAAAGAATAGGATCTATGTCTTCAGAATGATATAAAATTGGGCCACTAAAATCTTTTTTATTTCCTTAGCGGAGGGCATTTTAAAACCAAATTTACATGAAAACATAGTTGAACTGGTCAATTAATCCTGTAAGATGTATGAAGACCCCAGTTGCCTTCCTCAATTTAGGAGAAACTGGTTATGTTAATAGATTTTAACAAATGACAAAAGAAACGAAGCTAATTAACTCCTGTTTTGTTTTCATCTTCTCTAACATGAACAATACTCTTAAAACAGGAAAGCATTTATTAAGCAACATACAGGATAAACTATAGTTTAACATATAGGTTAAGATGTAAAGAGAAAACACCCTACTTTGGATGAATTCAAATGTTCATGCCTTAACAATTTATTTCTAAGGATGCTGAAGTAACTTTTTAGGTTCATTTTAGAACTCTGAAATTCCAAGACATCACCTGGAGAATGAGAAAGTGTGTAAGAAAGGTAAATCTCATATATATATATATATTTTTTTAAAAACAACAGGAAATGTCTGGTTAAATTCCAAAGTGACTTTGCAAAAGAGAATTCAGAGCATTTAGAAGGAAATGGAGTGGTCACTAAAAGGCACTCTGATTTTCCACTCTGGGTTCCCAGGATATCTAGTGTGCTGGGGAGTACAGACGGTGGCATTGCTGCCTTTTCCTTTCCTTCTCTCAGTAAGTTTGGGAACACACGCTACAACAATGTTATAGCTAACTTTCAAAAACCATTTGAAAAAACACGAGAATATCTTTGTGAATAATACGGAGAAAGTTAGGCTGAATGACAGTATGGCACGGTGATGTTGTAGTTGTTCGAGCAGTGCTATCTCCTCCTCCTCCTCCCCACGTCAAAAGGTTACTATAGGGAAATGTCAAGCATCAGCATAACTGAGAGAATTACAGCTGTTGAAATTTCAGGCATCAGCGAGGCAATGGGGAGATGGTTTCTGCAAAGGTCTTTTTGGCATCCCCTCAAATAATATCAAGTTGGCAACTTCTTGGTTGTAGTTCCTGACGATAATATCCCTTGAGTAAATATTTTTAAAGCCCAAAATGAGCTTTGCAAAGAATGAGAAAAGCAAAACAAAGGACTGTTTCATATTTAAGATTTAAATCTCTGTTCTTGGACCTGTGCCTAGTTCTATCAAAACAGTGATATCCATCCAACAAATCCCGTACAAACTATTCTGAAGTGAATATCTACAGAAATGCTGATTTTCCAAATGAACTATTGAAAAACTGCTTTATTTTCTTTATATTTTTAAAAAGCTCTTTAAAAAGCTAAATGTGCCTAATAAGTGTCACTTCAGAAAACTTATTTTCACCATGAAGTAAATAGGAAGATGGTTTTATTATTTTTACAAATGACTAATAAAGCCCTGTATACAATACATGAGTTGGACAAGGTAACTGACTGAAAAAACTGGTGTCAGACCAGCATTTCTCACCTCCTTTCCTTGTGTAACTTGCATTAACTTTTTTTGAAATGAAGATTTTTATTAAATAAAATTTGTATCTGTATTTGTATTTGTATCTGAATTATTTTTATTTTTATTTTTGAGATGGAGTCTTGCTGTATCACCCAGGCTGCAGTGCATTGGGGCGATCCTGGCTCATTGCAACCTCTGCCTCCCCGGTTCAAGCAATTCTCCTACCTCAGCCTCTCGAGTAGCTACTAGCTCCGAGTAGTAGTAGCTGGCACACACCACCACACCTGGTTAATTTTCTGTATTTTAGTAGAGACGGGGTTTCATCATGTTGCCCAGGGTGGTCTCGAACTCCTGAGCTCAGGCACTCTGCCCACCTCCACCTCCCAAAGTGCTAGGATTATAAGTGTGAGCCACTGCACCTGGCTGTATCTGAAAATGTGATACCGAGGTAGAAAATGCTTCTTCATTGTGATATTTTGCTAGATTTATGGAAGTCTTGCATCTATGCTCTGACAGTTTGAAAGGAGGAAAAAAGCAGCTTGGTTCACTGTTTAGGGTGCTACTTTGTTCAGTTGTACAGATTTAGTAAATCCTGCCATGTTGTGGTTCAGTTTTATTTGGTTTTGTGCTCACCCAAACTCTTGAGAATAAACTAAATCAGTTTCTCTCTCTAGTACTGTGTTAGCTCTGTTCCTTGAATGGAAATTAAATGCAAATTCTTTCAATGCACTATCCCTTGTTAATTCATCATGTTTAAACACAGCAACATATTGGAAAACCTTGTTATTTCGTAATCTTCAGATTCTTTGCACAATGATATAAGAACAGAATAATGAGTAAAGATAAGCCAAAGGGAAGCACATGTCTACAGGGCAACTGGCAGCGGTCCCACAGCCATTAGTCTGTGGTATCTGGTGAAACTGCTGGAGTCAGCTTGCCCTCCAACTTCATGACAGAGCAAAAAAGAAGGAAGAAAAAAAAATCCCCAGAATTAGAGGAAGTGAGTGAAACACCACGTTAGAGTCTTCATTATGGTCTCAAATCGTTTATTCTGTCCTTCAAAAACGTGTGTTTTGGTAATGCTCATACTGTGTAGATTTTTAGTTAAAAGTTAATAACAAATACTAACAAAAAGCAATACAGAGTTTCAACTTCCAGGAAAGGATGAAGTGAAAGAAGTGTTTTGCAGGGTATAGCATAAACTCTTACACCAGAGGGTACCCAATAAACATTTGTGGACTTGACTGATAGTTCATGAGTGGATTTAGAGGCTGTTCTATTGTTGTCTTGACATACCAGGAGTAGAAGTGCTAATCACAGCCAGATGTTGGGGATCATCCAAGAGGCTAAGTTTGTGGGTGGGAATAGGCACTCGGGGATGATTATATACACATGAAGGGAGAGAGAAAAGGTGTTGGAGCTTCTTCCTAGTTGGCTCTTCTTTCTTAGCACATCTTTTTAGCCAAAGCTGGAGCTCTGACTCATCAGATTTGGTTTCAAATCCTGCCTTAGAATAAACAAACATCACTCACCACGCATTGGACAACATTTTACAAATTGTTGCAACCTAAACCTACTTTCCTTAACATATACCATTGTTCTGGACCTCATTCTCAAATATCAGCAATCGTGTTTCAAAAATAGCTGGTATGGTTTTCTGTAGAATTTTTTGACCACAGGAGAATGTTGGTCAGCTTGATTGCACATTAAATCATATAAACATTTTACATGGCATTTGCTGACCATATCATCCAATTAGTTTTATAAATTTTGACCCTCTGTGATGCCTGTCTCCGATTCTTAAAATGTATTAATAATTTAAAATTTGGATAAACAAATAAAACCTAGACAACCCCTGAGGCAGTTTTTAAAAGTATTTTGTCCACCAAAATTCTATTTTAAAATGTTCATGTCTATTTATATATTCCCCAGTATCATATTATCCTATTAACCAGTTGTCTTCCCTAATTTTCAACCTCCCTTTCTCCCTTCTTTTTTCCTTCCTTCCTCCCTCCCTTCCTTCCTTCCTTCCTTCCTTCCTTCCTTCCTTCCTTCCTTCTTTCCTTCCTTCCATCCTTTCAGTCTTTCTTTCCTTCCCTCCCTCCCTCCCTGATATTTGATAATGTACCTTACTTGACCCTTCCTTCCTTCCTTCCTTCCTTCCTTCCTTCCTTCCTTCCTTCCTTCCCTGCCTCCCTTTCTCCCTGATATTTGATCATGTACCTTACCTGACTCAGCCTTGGAAAGCCCCTTCCTTCCTTCCATCTTTCCATCCATCCATCCACCCACCCATAAGGGGTGGTGGAGCTATTTACTAAGATTGGCGAGACTGAGAGAAAGAGGGGGAATCAAGAGTTCAAGTGTACACATAAACATGTTATATTTGAAATGTTAGCAGATGTCCAAATGAGGATGTCAGGGTGCAGGGTATATGAGATAGGAGCCCAGAGGAGGGGGTTAAGCTATAGTTAGGAATTTGAAAATCAACAGTGAATTTACATGTTATAGCCACAATATTCAATACAATCACTTAAAGAGTGAGTGCAGGTAAAGAAAATAAACGGACAAAGACAAAACTCAAGGCATTCTAACATTTCAAGTTCAGGTAGAGAAAGAGGTAAAATAATATTTAAATGTATTAATGCAATTTTATTTTAAAGAGTCACTCATCCCTCTTGACCTGTTGTTTATTTTAGAGTTCACATAATGCATAATTATCTCTTTTGAGAACTTTAAAGAATTTACCATTTTTAGTCTAGAATGTCTGATGGAAGTTGCTTGGCCCAGGACTGTGAAGGTGATCATATTAGTATTAGGAGTATTAGTTGCAAGGCCAATTCTTAGATAATGGGGCTTTCCAAGGCTGAGTCAAGTAAGGTACGTTATCAAATATCAGAACTACAAAGGCGTCAGTGCCTGTCACAGGGAAAATGTAAAACGCAATTGGGGAATAAGATAGGAGTGTCTAGAACTGGGGATCTCAGAAAAGTGAAGGTAAAATTGGGAGGAAACAAGATAAACAAAGGTAAAACTAGTAGGTCAGAAATAAAGCTGTTTGAGATGAGGCTGGTAGTTTGAAGCCAGTTCAAGAACCAATCTCCTAAACACTTTCTGGCATATTCCTTTTCAGGCTGTGCCTGAAACAGCCAAACCACATCAGACAAAACCTACCCTCCCTCCCCCACTTTTTTTTGGCATTTCTAATTTTGAAATGCACAATTTCTCCCAAATGTTCTCCTCATTTTCAATTCTAGTGATTAGAATCATGCCCAATGCTTCCTTCTAAGAGTATCACTCAGATTTAATCAACATGACCGAGTGTCAGCTAGGCTCCAGACTGGTCAACTGCACAAACACTGGCATTTTTTTTAGGGATTAAATTGTCATCTCAAAAAAGGCAGAAGTTCATTTTAATAGCTTACGCTGCCATAGTTTAGAAGCCATGTGTAAATTTCCTAAATCCTCTTGTGTGCCATATTCACTTAATAGTTTGTCTCATCTGGAATACTGGAAAATTTAGTCCTGTATGATTTAAATATGGTGTCAGGGGAAGTCTTCACAGTTAATTTTCTTCTCCCATGCAGAGAAGGACACATCTGACATAATATAATAAGTCACGTTGCCAGAGTAAGAATAAACAGCAAGCTATAAACCAACAAGTAAGAAACTGAGTCATAAAATGAAAGTGCTTTAGAAATGTGGCCAAATACTGTTATTGTGGAGAAGCCTGAATCTGGCATGAAATTAGGCCAAGTGGACCTTTGGCTATGTGATCCAGGTAATTGTCTTTTCTGAGACCAGATTTTTTTTCCTGGGTTTTCTGGGTTCTTAAGACCCTCAAGTGAACTAATGGGATTAGAGAATCATTTTCAAAATTTTAAGAACTTAAAGAACGTTTTACACTTGCTCATCTGGGACAAAGCTACACCAGCTCAATAAAACTTTGTGTCTTTGCCCTTACCTTCATTTTCCAACTGTACCATTATAACATTTCTGACAACCTTGTCAGACCCAGAAACTTCAATGTGTTTATCTAGTCTCAGTTCTACATCCGCTTTCCAATGGGATGGTGGTTACTTTATCATGAACAGATTCTATTAATATATCTTCAAACCAACACACATGAATAAGTTGATTACTCACTAAATGGTATGGAGTCCCTGTCATGTTTTCCACTTGTACTTGGTCTGTTCCTCTGGAGAGGCAGGATGGGCAGGAGAGCAGCCAAGCTTTCCCATCCCCAGATGTTAGGAGACCGAGTCTCTACTGTGTCCCATTCCAGGGTTCTCCCGGGCCCTTCCCGTCAGGGACGCTGCTGTGTACATCAGATGGATCAGTGTCATAGGCAAGAGCATGATTTATTACTTGACTAGGACCAGCAGCAGAAAAAGAAACTCTTGAGGTACACAAGCTTAACTCTTTTACTTGTGTCATCTTCTTCCCCTTCAGGACAATGTTCTTTATCTCTGGTAGAAACTTCTCTCAGAAGAACCCCAAACCAGTAATTAAAAATATTAGATATCTATTACAATCACTGGAAGAGTTTATAAAACTCAGTTTTTTTTTTTTTTTTTTTTGAGATAGAGTCTCTCTGTCACCCAGCCTGGAGTGCAGTGTCACGGTCTCGGCTCATTGCAACCTCCGCCTCCTGGGTTTAAGTGATTCTCCTGCCTCAGCCTCCAGAGTAGCTGGGATTACAGGTGTATGCCACCACGCCTGGCTAATTTTTGTATTATCAGTAGAGACATGGTTTCACCATTTGGCCAGACTGGTCTTGAACTCTGGCCTCAAGTGATCCACCCTCCCCAGCCTCCCAAAGTACTGGGATTACAGGCATGAACCAGCATGCCCAGTCAAAACTCAGCATTTTTTTTTAAAGCTCCCAAATAATTCCAATGTCCCTCTAAAGATATCTACCCCTGATACAGGCCTTCTTCCAGGTTCCAGCTAACACGATCAAGAGTAACTCTGCCTCTTATTATCATCTCATTGTTAATTTGCATTTTTTCCTAGCATAATGTCATTATGATCAGGTTGGGGCAGCCAGGAGTAGAATATGTACAACTGAGTTTGACTAAGACTTTTGCCTCTACTTGGTAAAACTCCGTGTTCTTGGCTGCTCCCACTCTTGAGGTTAAAAGAATGCAAGCCACTTCACATTTCTGCCAGTTTGCTTTTGTTTTGTTCTCTCTCCACATGGTTTGGCTCTCTCTCTCTCTCTAGAAGTAGTTCTGGCTGATCTATGAAATTTCTTCAGAATTTGATATTTAATGCTTTGATGTCCTTCCCATCTTTTAAATACTTGATTTCCCCTCTCTGGTCAATATTTGCCTGTCAATAGTAGATCATATCTTATAAAACTGGGTCTTATGGTGAAAGAGAATAAAAGACTTTGGTGAAAGAGTTGGTGATTTAGAAAATGTCTGTGCTTGGGTCAGTGATGGAGGTTTTATTCGCCACATGGTGAAAGTTGAAGGTATCTTGGGCTCACTGTTCAGGGTAGCAGAGACAGCTCCCTGGCCTGCAGTTTCTGTTCAGGGTACGTAGGAATGCCTAACTGGGATCTTTACCAGAATCAACCTGCAAACCACAGACCAGGCTCCATCCCTGAAAGGAATTGGCTTGCTCTGACATTAGTGATTTTGAATTACGTCAAATATTGCTGGCTTCACAAGGTCTCCAACTACAGCTGGGACCTCCGCTAGTATTTGTTCTGAAGTCACACTAGCATTCTTTTTGAAACATCAGAGTTAGCTCATCCTTTATGGGCCAGACATACTCATTCCTATGGCTATCTCTTCCTTGACATCATGAGCTGTGCCTCCCATCTGAAAGAAGACTGAAAATTCACTGGTCCCCGAACCAAACTTCATTCCACGATAAACCAGCTTCTCTGTATTCTCACTTTGTTTACAGAACGCTCTTGCTACTTCTGTACCAGAAGTAAAATATGACTTCCTCGTGAATATATGTCATTTTCACTGAATCTCCTCAAATTCAGGGACCATAAAGTCAAAAGATGGTGTCAACCTTCTGCCTTCTCTACAAAATGTGATTTAATTATTCTTCCATCTTCATGAAAAAACATTCTGCCATTCTGAAGATTCAGCCATCTAGAATGATGTCCTCTGTCTCTCATCCCCAGTATCTACTTCCCTTGGTTAGTTCCTCATGTGAATTATAAATGTGGGCAATTGTTTCACTGTCAGCATGTCCAACACAAATTCTACCATTACTCTTGCTATATTAGCTATATTTTGTTTGTGAGTAGAGAAGGGTGAAAATTTATATACCTTACTTCATCTGTGCAAAAAGTAGGAGCGGTTTAAAAAATAATTCATCCCATCTTGAACTTTAGTCTCCATTTTCCTCATAGTGGGAAATATAACACCAAAAAATCCCCAAAACTAGAAAAACCCCAATCTTAAGCTTATCCTTTTGAAGTATGCAGTCTTTCTGAACTTTAAAACATATATTTGAGGTTGTTTCAGGTTCATCATTTGGATAAATGATCATTTACATCAGTGTTGCATTCTTTATCAGGGTAATTTATCCCCTTTCTTGAAAGGAGTTCTCTTTTATCCTCTTTCTCAAGAGAATCAAAGTACAGGAGATGCTAATAGACCTCCTAGGACTGAGGCAGAGTCTCCTGGTCTGAATCTCCCTGGATCATTGCTGGTTTTGAATGCAGTGGGCTAAGCTGATCTTACCCCTGGGCATTGATGTTGGCTGGAGTATAGCTAATCCTGCCTGATGCTTTGGGGAGTGTGTCCTGGTATTCACTTAAGTCAGAAGCACCTGCCACAAATTCCTTGCATGCTGTGGCTTTCTCATCCCTGCCTAAAACCCACTTCTGGTTCACTGGTTGTCTTAGCACCTCTGTGTACCCACTGGGGGTTCAGAGACGGAACCCTCAGCCAGTCACTCTGCGCCATGCTGGAGTATGCGGTGCTCTGGGTAACTCTGTGCCATAATGGAATATGTGGTGCTCTGTGTGAACTACCCTTGACTCGAACAGCTAGTTACCTTCCTCAGACCCCTCTAATCCCTTGTCCGCAAGATCTCCACTCACACCTGCAACCAGAAAGTAAAACACAAGCCTTTTCTGTTTTTAATTTTCCCTTCAAATCCCCTAAGATTTCTGTGCAGCTTTCTGCCTTCTGCATCTTCCTTCCTTCTCATCTGTACTTCTCAAAACAGAGGCTGCTGCTCCCAGCGTGTTACTGAAACTGCTCCTCATAAGGCCACGAGGAATTCTTCTAACTGCTCAGGCTTTTCCGTATTTTCTTACCGTGCCTCTCTGCTTCATTCGACATCCTGGTCTCTTTATTTTTTAAATGCTGCACTTTCCTGGTTCCACTCAGAACCTTTTGCCTGTTTCCTATATTGTTTTCCTTTCAGTGCTGGTGTTTATGGAAACTCCGTCCTTGAATTGTTTCTATTCTTATTATGGCCAAATCCAGGAAGAGAGGATATTCTCCCTGAGTGACTGCTTTTATTGTCATATTAAAACACTTTCTTTATATGACTGCTAGAAAAAATATATGTATCTCCTGCTCAAAACTTTTCTCCAAGCTTTAGACTCAATATTGAACTACCTCCTGGATAGCTCCAGGCCTCCCAGACTCAACATATACAAACTGAACTCAGCATTCTTCCCTGCTTTTAAAGATGTACTATATTTTAAATCTCAATCTAGCCACCAAAGCTAGAGAACCTCATCTTTGGTTCCTTTAACTTTTTTAAATCACATATTTATGAATCATTAAATCCCAACAAGTTTTTTCTTCTTCTTCTGTATCTACCTGCCAATGACCTGTCAGCTATCTATCTATCTATCTATCTATCTATCTATCTATCTATCTATCTA
>NC_045443.1:74649581-74654355 GCF_002776525.5 Piliocolobus tephrosceles
CTATCTATCTATCTATCTATCTATCTATCTATCTATCTATCTATCTATCTATCACCACTCTCTCTACTATCTATCTATCTGTTTATCTATCTATCTATCTATCTATCTATCTATCTATCTATCTATCTATCATCTATCCATCTGTCTTCCACCATTATTTGTCTACAAAGAAAATTCCCTAAAAGTTTACATACAGTAAGATGGTTAAATGTTAACACAAATAAAAATTTCAGAATAGGGTAAATATACATTTTCTAGAAGGGGAAAAAGAAATATGTAAATAATAAAGACCCAAATTTTTAGTTATTGTTGCCATAATTAAACCTTAAATTTGGCACCAAACTTTTGAGCAGCTAAAGTAAAAGTAAGACTAGGTCAGTTACCTAAATCTTCTTAATAGAGAAAACAAGGGAATCTTTGTAACCTAAGTTGAAACCTCTGATTAGCTGAAGCTTTGTACTGAGAAAGCTTTTCTTATCTTTTCTTTTTACTTGGAGGTCACCTGAAATTAGCCCTTTCACCAATTCCCTGTGGAAAATGTCCTTTTGAGTATTTAATGCTGTCAAACCTCTCTCTGAAAGAAAGATCTTTTTCCATTTTTCCCAGCCTGACTGTCTGAAGCTGAGGACCTGTATTCTCTGCAGTAGTTCCTGGTCCTTCTGTTGCACTTACAGTTGTTGTTTCGCTTTCTCAAAGTTCGGGTTTCTTTGCAACTCAGCATTTTCAAACCATCAAACTAGTTTTAAGCAGATTTACATGTTAGAGATTTTTAGTTTGGGTCTAAGCTGTGTTCTCTTTTGAACTCAGATACGCCTAGACAAGTCCATGGGCCCAGCGGGGCTGACTCACTTGCCAGGGCCATATTTCATCAAATGATAGGGGAGTCTTTGAAAATTGTGCCTGCATTAAAGCCATTAATGGGTAGTGAGAGTGCTACTTACAGTTATGATTCATGGATGAAGCAGTATCTTTACAATGGATGCTTGTTAGCCTATATCTAGACTGACAAGAAGAATATAGTAGTATCTCCTGGCACTAGAGCAGGGAAGCCACACAGTATTTGTGCCATCCCTTCACTGGGAATAGAGGTGGTGGTGGTGCATTGTGACAGAGGCTTCCAAGTACAGTGCAGTGGTGAAGAGCTCAGGCTGAACTGGAATTCTGGATTTGCTTTCTCATGTAGTGGCCATGGGGCAACTTCCTTTGCCTCTCTGAACCTCAGTTGTTCTGAGGATTAAAAATAAGGCATGTGAAGTAGTTGGCATATAGTAAGTGCTCAATAAATATGAATAATTTTTTTTTTTTTTTGAGACAGAGTCTCGCTCTGTTGCCCAGACTGGAGTTCAGTGATGCGATCTTGGCTCACTGCAGGCTCCACCTTCCGGGTTCACATCATTCTCCTGCCTCAGTCTCCCAAGTAGCTGGGACTACAGGCACCCGCCACCACACCCGGCTAATTTTTTTTTTTTTTTTGTATTTTTAGTACAAACGGGGTTTCACTGTGTTAGCGAGGATGTTCTCAATCTTCTGACCTCATGATCCGCCTGCCTCAGCCTCCCAAAGTGCTGGGATTACAGGCATGAGCCACTGCACCCTGCCAAGTAGGAGTAATTCTTAATATTATCAGATATTCCCATAGAAATGTGGGTGAAGGGAGGGGGAAAATGACATGCCATCACAGATGAAGGACAGTTTTGGACAGCTCAGGTGAGACACTCTGTAGGGGCTTCATAAACCAATTGAGGAAAGGAGGTTTGAGGAGGGCTGGAATTCTTCAACTATATAATATATGGAGAGCTCAAAAGACCTGTGTGCTCTCATTTCCTGTTTGCAGAAATTGGGGCCTGACCCAGGGATATGGTTGTTTATAAGAATTAGGATTGGAAAGTCCTTTCATGAGCTTCCTTCCACCTCTGGATTTATTAAAGTCATATAATCTATAGTTCTTTATATGAGGTTTAGAATGGTTTCTAAACTTGACCTTTATCCTATAAATATTATACAGCTATATTTGACCTTTCTGTAATATTTTACAGAGTTGACAGCTCCTTTTTCTTGAAGTTATCTTTTCCCTGGACTGCAATAAAACCAACTTCTCCTGGTTTTCCTGCTGCCATTCAGATATTTCCTTCTTGGTTTTCTTCTTGGAAACTAAGTTTATTTTCCCTTGGCATTTCTTTATCTTTAAACCTCTTAAGTATCCGTATTTCCCAAGATCATATTGGATATTTAGAAATCTAATGGTCTCTAGTATACCCCAAACCCATAGCATAACCCACCATTTACAGGCAGATGACTTCCAAGTCTGTTATTATCAGATCCTTCTCTTGAGCTACTCGGTCTATATACCCAGCCATGGCAGCATCAGCAAAGATGGCTTAAAAACAAAATTTTGGGGACTGAGATGCAGCCATTGAAACCAATAGGGGGGGGTTTCCATTCACATAGGTGCTCACTTGGCCTCAACCATTTTCCAGCCCCAGGTCTAGGTGCAATCATCTCAGTGGGAAGAGTACAGACACTGGATCAGAGAGCTGAGTCAAATGATTTCTACTGCTTTTTAATTGCATGAACTTGAGAAAGTGAACTCCAAGCTGACTTCATTTTCTTCCCATCTTTAAGATAGAGATAGTGTATATTTTTAAGAATTTGTTATCTCATAGCCTAATGTGTGATTCCGGGATGTACGTATGTTCTTGCTCTTTGTTAGATTTTATACATTTTCTTCTTGGAGTATTTTATTTTAAAGGGGAAAGGGCTCCATATATACAATTATGACAATGTTGAGTGGTATTTTTCCAATATTTCATTTTTAATTACCTCTTCCCTACTGGTTTGATCCAGCTTGCTAGAACGCGTATTGTGCTGTTACCTTGGTAACTCAGCCTTCACTCCATTGGTTAGAATGTCCCAAGGTTGTCCATTATATTCCCTCTCCTTTCTTACCCTCAAGAAAGCAAATGTCCACTATATTAGAATTAACCTTTGACTTTTAACAATCTGTTAGCCACATTAAAAAATTTGTTATGGGTTTTTTATTCCTAAATTGTTAAACAGACTTGTTTTGCATGGAAGCAGATTTTTTCCCGCCACAGTTTTGCTCTGAATGCAAGTGTTTGTGGTCTATAGTTTTATCATTGAGAAGTATATTTCCTGTTGATAAAAGAAAGAATCCAAAGTTGCTTCCTTCCTTTGAGAATGCTTGCTTTAACAATTTAAGATGGGTAGGGAGATTGTCCCTCTGGAGTTGCTGCTATGCTCAAGCAATAAACAGATTGAAAAAAGAGGGTTTTAACCTGCCCTCTCCAATTGATGTAAGCCAGGTTTTTCTTCTTCTTACTACTTTGCCTTCTTAGGGAGTCTGGATTACCTGACATCAGTTAAGAAATGACGATAGCCTTTCAGACCCTCAATATTAGGTTTCCTGATGTCATTGCTAAATCTGTTTGCTTTTATCCTAAGCTCTACAAAGGTAGGGTGATCTACTGGTGTACATGATCTCTATCTCATTGCTCTTGAGAAAATCACTTTCTTCACTCATAGTTATCGGTATAATGAAAAATGGACATTAAACAAAATAAAATACCAAGTTGAAAATAGTGTTCAACTGGGATATGCCTTTGAATTATGTTAATATTATTAATACATCTATTTCTGTTTCCTTGTAAGTGTAGTCTACTCAGTGGTTTTTTCTAGTGATCTTTTCCTGAATGAGCATGTAAATTAAACTACATATATAACAGTCTCCAAATATGTGTGTGTGTGTATATATATATAAAACCATTTGGTTACCTTAAATAGATATAAATTTGAAGAATAACATTGCTACTTGGTTGGATTAAGTAAATGTGATATTTCTAATACTCTAAGCCAGATTTTCTGTTTTGAAAAATTAAGTAGTACGTAAAGGAAGTATAAGGCGTATACATGGCTAAGTATAAAATTGCTTTTGAAGTTTTCTGTGTTATCATGTTCTGTCATCTAGAGAAGAAAGTCAGTGTGGAATCAGGGGAAGAGCATTGCTCTGTGAGTCAGCACATCTACAGTATCCCAGCTGGACCATGCACCAGCTATGTGACTCTGAGCCATTCCAGTCACCTTCATAGGCCTCAGTGTCCTCACTAATAAAATGAGCATAGGCTGGCTGGACATGGTGGTTCACACCTGTAATGCCAGCACTTTGAGAGGCTGATGTAGGCGGATCACTTATGGTTAGGTGTTTGAAACCAGCCTGGCCAACATGGTGAAACCCTGTCTCTACTAAAAATACAAAAATTAGCTGGGTGTAGTGGCACACACCTGTAATCCCAGCTACTTGGGAGGCTGAGGCAAGAGAATCGCTTGAACCCAGGAGGCAGAGGTTGCAGTGAGCTAAGATCTCGCCACTGGACTCCAGCCTGGGAAACAGAGCCAGACTCCATCTCAAAAATAAATAAACAAATAGATAAATAAAAAAATAAAATAAAATGAGCATAGGGTAATAGCATATTTCTAGTTCACTGAAATAGTTATGAAAAATGAGTTAGAAAGAACAATATAAAAATACTTCAAAAAGAGTTTGGAAAATTTTAAGAATTTATTATAGAAACAATTCTTCTTTCTTTTTTTTAAATTTTTTATATTTTTTTATTATACTTTAAGTTCTAGGGTACATGTGCATAACGTGTAGGTTTGTTACATATGTATACTTGTGCCATGTTGGTGTGCTGCACCCATCAACTCGTCAGCACCCATCAATTCATCATTTATATCATGTATAACTCCCCAGTGCAAT
>NC_045443.1:74654755-74804788 GCF_002776525.5 Piliocolobus tephrosceles
GGCAGCAAAAACAATTCTTATTTCTAAGAATGTGTATTTCTATAAGGATGCATAAGCCAGATGATATAATGAAGAGTTTTACAAGTCCAGAGAATAATTATTATATAACCCTTACCATGTAAGCTTTCTTCTTGTTCAAAGAGGAACTGAATGTGTGTTGAAGCTAGCTTGTATGTCTTTTGCTTTCAGCATCTCAACTCTTCTCAAGCTTTAAGGAGTTTTCTTATAAACTTGTGAAACACAAAGCTCTCGGCTACATTTGCTTTTCTACCATTGGTGGAGAAAAGGCCCTTTCTGCTAATTCTGTTTGTTGTCAGCATCAGCTGGAGAGAATTTCCTGTGTTTACTCTTTTCTTCTCTCTACACCTAGGCCTGTACTTGGAAGGCAGAATGATATCGTGAAATGAGCACTGGACTGGTTGAGATCATGAAGTAGGTTCTAGACACAGTTCTATCAGTAACTAGCTCAGTAACATTGGCACATCATTTAATTTATCTTTGCTTTATATTTGTAGAGTTGTAGAAGATCCAGGTTTGAAAAGATAAACATCAGCAATATAAGGTAGTTGATTTTACCTTTCCCTTAAAAAATAAAGACCTACTTAAATCTTTTAAACACCATCTCCAATGAAAGAAAGTATGATATGATAGACTTGGGAGTCGGAATTGAACTTAAATCCCATTTAGCTACTTACTATCTGCATGACCTTGAGAAAATTATTTATATTCTCCATACCCCTAGTTCTTCCCTCTAAAATGTAAATAATAATATGCCACATAAGGTTGTGGTGAGGATTACATGAGATAATGCATGCAAAGCACTTAGTATGGTGCCTGACAAATGGCAAGAAATTTAATAAATGGTTGATGATGACAATGGTAATGACAATGATGATGATGATGATGAAAATAATAAAGATGATGATGTTCAGAATCAATTTGAGCACCGGTAGTGATGGACAACTGTTACTAAGATAGCACACTCTAATTTGTGAAATTATAATGGTTAGAAGTGTTTTCTTCTAGCCAACCAAAATTACATCTTCTTATCTACAGATATTCTTTTGTCCAAGTTCCTCCTTCTAGGATCATAATTGTCTTTTGTACATTTGAAGATGGCTATCACATCCCCTACACTACTCTCCTGTCCTCATAACTCCTTTGATTGTTTTTCTTTGATTTTTTCCTTCTAAGTTCTTTCAATCAACTTCTATTTAACTCTAGAATTATTGTCATCGACCCAATGCCAACTCTTTTCATCAACATTGATATAGTAAGATGTAATAGTATTCATTTCTAAGACATTTAGTCATTCATCAGGTTTATATTCCTTTTCTGCATCTGAAAGAGACCAGAGGTCACTCAGGGCATGGGCCAGCCTTTATGTGTACCACCAATTCTGCTTATTTTGATTCTGCATCTGGGAGAAAACTGTATTTTATTTATGGTTACAGTGCACTTTACAGAGTTTATGGAGAATATAGGGTAGTACTCCCAATCCAATGATGATTTTTTAGTACAAAGAAATGTATGGAAACACTCATAACATTTTTATGTGCCCTAAAGGGTTAGATTGGCTAATCAAATTTCATTTTAATAACATCCCCCCGAAAGTTGAGCCTTTTAAAAATATTACACAACTCATCCACAGAATAAGCCTGTGAAACAGAGACATTGTAGTATTATTTTCTTCAACTTTACAGAGATATAAAACCAGAATTTTCTCGGGGACAAGGACCAAATTGCTTCTAATTACAGGTAGTTCCCAGCCAACTGGCCAATGGATGGGTTTTTGTATATCATTACAGACTGGTCAATTTTGAAAACATATTCTCTCCTTTTATACAGAGTTATCCTTTATACAGTTGAAGGCAACTTTGTATCTCACTCATTTGCCTTGTATCATTGTGCTTGCCTCATCCACCCTATCAGAGCATAAGCTCTTGGAGGGCAGAAAATTTCTCTTATTCTCCTTGGTGTGTCTTGTTCTGCCTTCAGAACAAGACACACCATGGGCAAGGACTTCATGTCTAAAACACCAAAAGCAATGGCAGCAAAAACAATTCTTATTTCTAAGAATGTGTATTTCTATAAGGATGCATAAGCCAGATGATATAATGAAGAGTTTTACAAGTCCAGAGAAGAACTATTATATAACCCTTACCATGTAAGCTTTCTTCTTGTTCAAAGAGGAACTGAATGTGTGTTGAAGCTAGCTTGTATGTCTTTTGCTTTCAGCGTCTCAACTCTTCTCAAGCTTTAAGGAGTTTTCTTAGCATCCTGCTCCAATTGTCACTCAATAAATCTTGTTGATTTAAATTGAAATAAGGACTGTAAAAGCTGAGTGAACAGGTGAGTTTAGTTCCGAAGGAGACAGAAGATATAAATAGCCATATGGTGACATCGTATATTCTGAAGTTGTAAGAAATTTGGATTCAAGTTTCCAATTTATATTCTTCATTTTCTTTGGTTGCTTATAGATGGGTCAATTTTGGTCATAATTAGGGTCAAAATAATTCTCTAAATTATGTTATAATTAAACATTTATTATCATTAAAGATAATTCAAATGCAATAATTATAATTGCATTTTTCACTTTTGTTTTCTTCACCCATTATTAATGATGATCATAGCATTGCTTAGGAATCAAAGATGACTAGTATTGATTCTTGTTGACAAAATTTCATTCAACCATTTGTTTCAACATTTATAGAAATACTTTTAGAAAAGCTGGCCCCCCAAATGGATGTTTTAAGTATGTGAATAATTCTTCTCAGCTCTTCTGCACTAATTGTGCTATGATCTTTTTTAAAGTCCCTGTGATACTGTAATAATCCGTAGTAAATCACACTCACACTCTTTTCTGTCTTAAGGCAGGTAATTAAGGTAGGATATGACAGAGTGAGACAGAGAGAGAGAGACAGAGACAGACAGAGAGACAGAGACAGAGAGACAGAGAAAGGGGGAAAGACACACACACAGAGAGAGAGGGGAATTGGTCTGCAGTTTTTCCTTTAATCCACATTCTGCCCAACACCTTCCTGCCATCAGGGATCAATTTATCATCCCTTCAGACTGAGCTCCAGGCAGGATTGATTCTGAGAATTAATAATTGCTTGGATGATCTGGTTCAGGATCATTTTTCATCAGCACCTCTCAGAGGCTGGGTTATTCTCTTTCTTCAATATTCAACAATATCTATTAAACACCTACCATGTATCAGACACTGTGTAACTTTAGGAAGCAGGAACCTTTCTGTAGTGTGCCTGTATAATATTTGGCTGCCCAGTATCTCTTTACAACTCTCAACAGCATCGTAATGTTTTGGGGGCACCATCTCTCCCTCATGTGTAGCTTTGCAGGGCAGAAGATCTAGGTTGGCACCTCTTACCGGAGAGCTCAATGGGACTAGAGACTCTGAAGAAAGCATACAACCTCTGTTCAATCAGTCACAAGGTCTTTACTGGCCTTTTGAATCTTCAGTAATTGAACCAAACACAGGAGTGACCTTTGCACTCACTCATTGCAGCAGTGGTATGATGACATGAATGTCCATAATACGAAGCCACTGCTAAAGTTTCTCTTTCTCGGCCCTCCATACTCTCTTTCCTGTCCAGAACAGAGCCTATACCTCTGACTTTCTGTCAGTTTATAAACATATTAATTCTGCTCCTGTATTCTTCTAATACATTTCCTATGTCTAAGTTAGGCAGAATTTGCTTCGGCCAAGGGCACTCAGTGATGCACCTTGGCCCACAGCTAGTGACCATTCCAGCAACCCAAAAGCTTCAAGGACCAGACATTGTTTAGATTAGCTCAAACCATTGAAGATCACCTAGTTTGTATTCGTATCTGAGCCCAGCCAAATTGTCCTAGACTCTGGGTGATGAGAGCTCAGAGCTTTACATGCTATTTCATTGACATCATATGAAAATTCAGGCCATGACTTATTTTCAGCACGAAGATAAAAAGGAGCTCTGTGTCATAAACAACTACCAGCAGAGGGAAGGAGGGAGAGGTGAGGATATACCTTATAGGCCCCTGCCAAAGGAAAGGGCAGCAAAACCTAGAGCAGCTCCAGGATGAGAGAGGCCATAGGAAGTGAACGCAGATATCCCAATATTTTCCAGATGAGAAAGAGAGAAAAAAGGAAAACGAAATTCCCACAGCCTTGAGAGGGTTGTGTGGGAATGTAAAGGAGATAACTGCCAACATTCAGTGACATGCTCCAGGCCTTATCCCAGGGGAACCCATGAGACTAATCATGCTTTCTCAGGAACATTCACGTCCAGAAAACTTGGCTCCACGCATCTGCCCACACACATGCTGGAAGGCCATCTTTGTCCCAGGCCAGATCCTAGAGGGTTTATAGGACAGGGTCATCCATGCCTGTGTGTGTGTGTGTTGAGTGTGTAAGAGAGAGACACAAACACACACAACTAAGTTCTAACTTTGTCAGGACATCTTCTTCTTAGAGAGAAACCCCTCTTTGGAGTGTCTTATACAGTCTCCCTAAATTTCCTCTTCCCCTCGGCCCTTCCTATCGTCTACATGTTTACTCTGCCTGCTCCTCCAAACCCAGTGTATTGGGCACTTCTGTAGCTGTGCATTTTGATCCTGTCCGCAGACTTTTCCTTTACCCTTTTTTGGGGGGACTTAGAGATACACAATCCTTCTTATTTCTTCCGTAAACTAAATAATTATCCTAGTATTTTGTTCAGTAAGAAAGTTCTTCTGGAAATCTAATTTTCCTTCCAAGAGTTGCATAACCAATTTGGGAGCTTCAAACATATGTAATCCTAAGAAAATTTCAGGGATTTTTTTTAAACCCCCAAACTCAGACATACACAATTTTAAAAATCATAAAGTAAGTTTGCAAAGTGAACGTCTTCTCATTCTAGGTATTTTTATCTCTCCAGTACAGTTTCGCAGGAGCGTTTCCTTACTGTTCTTTTCAAAGCACTTCTTGCAGTTACTGATTTTCAGGCTCAGTGTCTTTTCAAAGATGCTTTTCTGGGGACTGTTGATTTCAGGCCATTTCAACTGCATGAGTTATGCAAGTGTGATAACTTTTTTTCATTCTAAAAAAAGATGCTCCAGCCTATTTTTTTGTGCTCATAATAAAAGCAAAAGATAAAGACCAGCATTGGGGATTGGTGTAGACTTTGCAGAGATAGGAAGAGCTAAGAAAATTTATATCCCAAATCAATAGCACAATCAAAGCTAGGAATAGAGGATGGATGATAAAAATGAAGCTTCAAGTTAGGCAAATAATTACATCTTTATTACATTTATAATTACATTTTTATTAACATTATCCTTTTATTTGCTTCTTCAGATATTTAGGGAAACACAAAAAGTTATTTTGAGTTTAGGAGTAAGAAGTTATGTAAGATCCAGCTAATGCAATGTATCTGCTGTATGAAACGAGTATTTATTGAATTTTTAAAGTTCTCTTTTTGTCAAGTGATATTAGTTTCCCAGTAAGTGTGTTGTACTCTGGGCTCTTGCTAAGTTTGAGAAATTTAGAATCTAAGGGTAATTTAAAATGTAACTGCTATTTTTAAATACAATCTCTGTGTGTTTATATATATACATAAACACATATTTAAATAAAACCATAAACACATCTGAGGTTAAATACACATGAAGCAAAATTTGGTGAATTTCTATGCATCACTGAATTCCCTGGTGTCTCTTGGAAGCAAAATGTCTGTTTCTAATAAACTTATTGATATGAATGCCAAATGAAACAAAATGTCATAGGCAAGACAAAGAACTGATTGAAGAGTTGGTTGACTGTTTACCAGTGGTTTTTTCATCTCCAGTATTACTTCTATTAATGAAGAACATGTGTCTTCTCACACTTGATTGTGGGAAACTTTATTACCAGAAGTAGAAAGAGCATAGAGATGTACCTCCGAGCATGGCTTCCTTCTTCTCTACTGACCAATAGAACTTGATCTCTTGGTTTGTCTCTTTTCCATGGTAGCACTGACAAAGTGGGCTATAACTCTCCGTAAATCATGGGATGATTGTAGTTTTACAATCAAAGTCTGTATCAGGTAAGACTTATCCAGCAGCAAGTAATACAATTCTCAACTAACACAGACTTTTAAAATTAAGATCTTTAATTTTAAAATAGAGGCCTTCTCACTTCTCAGAGTGAGAAATGTTAGAGTAGGTGGTTCTAGATTTTGTACAGAAACCCAAAGTTCATATCAAGGAACCAGCACTTTTCTATCTTTCTGCTCTGTCATCTTTAGTTTTTTTCTGTTTTAGTCTTCAAGTTACGAAGTGGCGCTAAGGAAACATTACGGCCTCTGGCCACCATGTTTGATTCGGAGAATAGGCTGGAGGAAAAGGGCTTTTGTGTGTGTGTGTTAGGAAAGTAAGTCTTTCCCAGAAGATCATTATTAGACTTCCTTTTGTGGCTCATAGGCTAGAATTGGGTCACATGTTCCCCTACTCCCATAGCTGCCTGGAATACTGGCAAAAAATGATTAACTAGCAAAGGATAGGACCGCTATGATTTGCTTAGGCAAACCAGGAGTCATCTTTACAGGCTGGGCACATCAACTCCTTTCCACACTGCAACATTGGCAGGGAAAGGGGGAAAGGCTGTTGTGTAGTTAAGTTTTCCAGTTTCCCAGGTTGTGACTTCCGTGACATCTCCTTCAGTCTCCTGTGACTCTGCAGTGGGCATCCTCAGAACATGACTCTTGCTTCATCTTGGGTTCTAGCCCTCCAAGCAAAAAACCTCCCAATCATTGATTCATAGAGAAAGGCAGGTTGTTTCTTGTGACTAGGTCAAACTTACCATTCCAAGGCTTGCCACATATAATTTACAGCTTCATATTTCTGTGCTTTTCCAGCTATTTTAAAATTTTAAACCTAAGAGGTTCCAGCTTAAAAATATGCCTTTATCGGGCCAAGTGCATGACTCACGCCTGTAATCCCAGCAGTTTGGGAGGCCGAGGCAGGTCAATCACCTGAGGTCAGGAGGTCAAGACCAGCTTGGCCAACATGGCGAAACCCTGTCTCTACTAAAAATACCAAAATTAGCCTGGTGTGGTGGCGGGCGTCTGTAGTCCCAGCTACTTGGGAGGTTGAGGTAGGAGAATGGCTTGAACCTGGAAGGTGGAGACTGCAGTGAGCCGAGATAGCACCATTGCACTCCAGCTTGGGCAACAGAGTGAGACTCGATCCCAAGAAAAAAAGAAAGAAAAAGAAAAAAGAAAAAAAATGCCTTTATCCTTTTTTCCCTCCACTATGGGTGCTTTTATCTGGGTACGAAATAAAGGTAGATATAAGTCTGTTGCTTATCTTCTCTAATTTCCGGACCCATAAGCCTCTGCCAGAGGATAGCTTGTGATGTATAGCATTTATGTTCCCTTGTTTCTGCTATTAAATACTCTCCTGGCTGCTCCACCTCTCCCATAAATGTTTAATATGTATAATGGTTCTTTCAGAATGGGTTTTTCATTATGGAAGTTATTTTTCACCAAAGGTGTGTCACTATTTCTAGAATAGTATTTTAGTATGTTCATAAAAAGCAGTTTTAAACTCAATTTTTGTACTAGTTTCTTCACAGGAGAAAGGGGGTAGTTTTTAGACATTTCACATAATGTATATGTTGGAAGGTATGAAACTATTCATTTAGACTTTATTTACATTTAACAACTGATTTGAAGACAATTGAAAATGCAGATAAACTGGTGTTATTCATGTTCACGTTTGAGCATACCAGCTGATGTTTACAAATCAGTAATTTACCCTCAAAATAATATTGTTATTACAGATAATAATGAACAATATTGAATATCCCTGCAATCCAAGATGAAGAAAAATGAAGTCTAAATGAAATTAATGTCTCAATTTTGAAACAGTTGCTTCTTTCAGTTTTTTTTTTAATATTAGAGGTCTTTTTATTTGGATTTTAATTGTTCTTTCTTCTCCCATTATTTAGTCATCTTCAATTTAGCAATCATTACTAAATGAGTAATTGTCTGTCACAATAAATTGCCCCGTTGTCTTGATCACCTAAAATCCAATACAGGTGTCAATTGGTTCTCAATAGGGAGGTTCAGAAAATGGCTGGTGTTGAAGAGAAAAATAGGACTATAGAGGAAGACCCCAAATTGCCCACTATAAAAATTTAACTTAATATTTTTTAAAATTTAAGCTCTTGTAATACAGGAAGGGCCCATCTATATCCCCTATTACTCCACAAATGAAGCACTCAAAAATACCTCCAGAAAGGAAAGAAAAATAACAGTTATGCTTCTTTGGGCCTGAAGTCTTGTCTGGCGGATCTTTATAATGAAATGAAGGCGGAGATAACAAGTTTTTTTTTTTTTTACTTTACTTCATTTTCTTAAAAGCCATATACCCCAAGATACCATAGAACTGAAGAAAATAGCTTAGATACTGATTGAAAAGGCAGACTCAGAGTCTAGAAATGCAAAATAACAGCCCATATGCCAAACCACATGCATTGTAAGGCTGGATACTTCTGAAAGAAGATTTTAAAGGCGACAGAGAATTCCAAATTTGGAGCCCACAGAGACATCTGGTATCTTAGAACTTTCCATTTTCCTTTGGCAGATATTTCAGTGAATTTTCCCACCTTGGTCAGAGTGTATAATTCTTTTTTAAGCTTATTCTAATTTTAACATATTCTATTTCACTGTTACTGTGAAATGGCCCTACTGTCAGGACCAACCATTTAAGTTTAACACTTAGGTCATTTAGCAATTACTTAGAAGAGCCAAATAAGGGGGTAGAATTTAATTAACACAAGGGGTACACTATTGACTTTTTTTTGGGATTTGTGGCATTTATGTATATTTCCAACTTTTGGTCTTCAAACAGATGCATGTGAAATAAATAACAGATGAATCAAAACACAGAAATGGCATTGCATTCCAAATGGCAATGTTCACCATCAGTGTGCATGAGGTAGCTCTACCAAAACGATCTTAAAAGGTTTCATCATGATACCACTTGCTCCTTGCAAACCATTTGTTAATGGCTAGTCTGTGTCTACTTGAAGTATTCATTAGTTTGGATCCACATTTGCCCAGTGTGGGTAGCAGGATGGGATGGGAACTTGGAGAGATTGATGAGGCTTTATTACTGTGAAGAAATATACTAACAGGTGCATACAAGGAATACTGAGTAGCAATGACGGCTCAGTTGAAATTGCGTAGTATGAATATTAGTAGCGTCAACCATATCTATTTAATGACACTCAAATAGTATTATAGAATTGTGTTCATTGTAGAGCGGAAAGGGATCATCTTATCCAACTCTCTAAATTGACAAGTGGGGAAACTGACGCATAAATAAGCTAAATAAGTGGCCCAGGTCTACGTAGTAAATGGCAGGACAACTCTAACTTCTAGACCTAAATGTAAGACCTGAAACAATAAAACTCCTAAAAGAAAACATAAGGGGAATGGTTCAGGACATTGGTGTGGGAAACTATTTTATGAATAAGGCCTCAAAAGCACAGGCAACAACAGCAACAATAAACAAATGAGATTATATCAAGTGCAAAATCTCTGCACAGCAAAGGAAATAATCAACAGAGTGAAAAGACAACCTACAGAAGGGGAGAACATATTCATAAGCTTCTAAACTGACATAATTAATATGTGGAGACTCTGCATGTCTACATATTAGATGTCTGAACATCTAATATGTAGACATGTAGAGTCTCCACATACTAATTTGCTGTTCATTTCAACAGCAAAAAAGCAAAGTGATTAAAAAATGGATAAATGATCTGAACAGACATTTCTCAAATGAAGACATATAAATGGCTAACAAATATATGAACGAATGCTCAACATCACTAATCATCGGGGAAATGCAAATCAAAACCACAATGAGGTATCATCTCATCCCAGTTAGGATAGCTATTATCAAAAAGACAAAAAATAACAAATACTGACAAGAATGTGGAGAAAAGGGAACTCTTATACACTGTTGTTGGGAATGTAAACTAGTACAGCCACTATGGAGAGCAGTATGGAGGTTGCCCAAAAGATTGAAAATAGAACTAACCATATGATCCAGTAATCCCACTACTGGGAATTCATCCAAAGGAAAGGAAATCATTATATTGAAGAGACATCTGCACCCTCATGTTGACTGTAGCACTATTCACAATAGCCAAGATATGAACTCAACCTAGGTGCCCAACAGCAGATGAATAGATAAAGAAAATGTGGTACATATACACGATGGAATACTATTCAGCCATAAGAAAGAATGAAATCCTGTCACTTGTGGCAACATGGATAGAACTGGGGTGCATTATGTTAAGTGAAATAATCCAGGAACAGAAAGTTAAACACCACATGTTCTCACTCATCTGTGAAAGTTAAAAAAAGTTCATTACATAGAAGTAAAAAGTAGAACAGAGGATACTAGAGGCGGGTAAGAGTAGGGGGAAGGGAGGAGTAGGGAGATATTTCTTTGAAGGGTACAAAATTAAAGCTAGATAGGAGTAATAAGTTCTAGTGTTCTATAGTACTGTAGGATGAGTATAGTTAAAGAAAATATATTCTATAGCTTCAAATGGCTAGAAGGAGGATATTGAATAGTCCCAGCACAAAGAAATTATAAATGTTTGAGATGATAGATATGCTAATTACCCTGATCTGATTGCTATACATTATATATATTGACACATCACTATGTACTCCATGAATATGTACAATTATTATTTGTCATTTTTTAAAAAATAAAAAATAATGAATATTACATTAGAAAGACACAGTGGCCATACAATATTCAAAGATGTTTGAAAAATCTAGGCTTGCAGAACTATAGACTTGTCTCGCTGAAACTTTCTCTATTAGTGAATTTCACTGACAGTATACTTACGCTTCTTATTCAAAAGGAAGCACAACATAAAGTCACTGGTATTCAGATTCTCTCATTTTATCATTAGTGAAGCAAAAGTAATAAATTGTTTCTTAGGCAAGGTAGGTTAAAGAATTATTGGTCTCTTTATTCTTTTGCATTTTTATGGGGTAAATTCCCAATTAGTAAGGATTATTAAAGTCTCGAATTGGTAATTTTGGGGCTGAAAACTGCTAGGAGCCCTGCTATATTTGCTTTGTTTTTTTGAACCTCCTGAAGCTGTAATAAGACTTTATAATTTGGCAGGTGTAATGGCTGGTCAAAATACAAGCACTTAGTGCCTCTTACCTTACATCTGTCCGTCTTCATACTTTTATATCATCTGTTTGGCTCTGGTGGATACTTAGAGACAATCTAGTGTGACTGACCCTTTGATATTTTAAAACCTAGTTTATTTCCTAGAAGGAGATATCCTGTGGGCTAAATAAAGTGAAAACAATGATGGTAATCGATGCTACATTAAGACATGACTCAGAGACTCCCTTGTAGTAGCACTTAATTTAGAAGGATGTTTTAAATGTGGAAAATATTTTACAACATAGATAGCCCATGCAATATCCCTTTAATTAAAACTTTAAAAGTTTATTCATCATTAGTTCTGGACATTGTGATCATAAACCTTTTTATATATTTTATGTGTATATTTCAAAATGTCTATAAAAATGAGTCACATTTTAAGAAAAATGCAAATATTCTTTTTACTAAAAGAATAGCAAGTAACTGTAAAAACTAAAGCATAAAAAAGAAGTCTCGTTGTTCAATATAACAAGGTTAAAACATATTGTGGCTTAGAGGATTTGGATGTTTTTAAAAGGAGGATGGTGGTAGAAATAAACGTTTATACTTTCCTGATTGGTGTTATAGAGAGTAATAAGAATAGATAACAAGAAAATATATATTTAAAAAGTACAATAGAAATGATTTTAAGGATAATAAGCAGTCAAATGCTATTGTCATCTATAATGATAAGGTACCTCTTTTTGAAAGTGGCAACTGAGTTGATACTGAACTTTCAACACATAGGGAGTACAAATAACCTAACCATCAGTTGGAAGAATTAAACAGAATAATAATACTTTACATTTATGAAGCATTCACTTGCCTTTATTTCCTCACATAGAGTAGTTTACACAGACTGTGTCTTTATAGGTCATAACTGATTTAATACTTATGGTGTTATAAGATAAGCACGGCAGTCATTTTTTATGCCCATTCAATACAGAAGAGGAAACATACTCCAAGAGGCAAAATGATTTGCTCAGGCTGAGATGGTGGGTTGGTGTCTTTTCATAGCTTGATGGTAAAATACCTGTTTGTCGAACTACATCTTTGTAGATGGATTTAATTTTTGACCTCTGTAATATCTTCTTGTCTACTGAAACATGACCCTTGCTCTTGATGTAGTTATGTTTCTAAATACTAATTTATTATTCAAACTCTTTTGATAAAAAGCAAAGGTTATGTTTAAAATATTTTAACAATCAGAACAATATGGGTAGCAACCGATCTGAATGTGGCGGGATCAGGCACTGATTCATCAGGGTGTCCCACAAGTAAAGGGCATGGCCGTATGGGTGTGTATCAGCGGCAGATCGGTGCTGTGACAGAAAACCCAACTCACACTGTTTCAGGGAATTCAGGAGAATTTTTTGACATACAAAACTGAGCTGTCCAGGTATGTCCTTATTTAGACACGACAGGAACAGGGGTGCAAATGACGTTACGTCTTTCTCCAGCTCTTAGTTCTTCTCTTCTCTGCAGTGACTCCATTTTCAGGAGGCCTCTCTCACCCGGTGGTACAAGGCGACTTACAGTGGTTCCGAACAAATTTACATCCTCTTCCCTTGGCAAAAGTGAGTGTCTCTCTATTGGTTGCCCTGGCCAATGCCCTGGCCAAACTTTAAATTGGTTGTGTTTGTTGTAAGCACTGGGGATGGCAGTCATCTGCACCCAAACTGTTAAACTAGAAGTGGAGGAGGAGAGCTCCTGAAGGAAAACCAGTGGCTGTAACCCAAAGAAGGGAGAAGAGTGACAGGCACCGACGATGAATGTCGACTCTACTATCTCTTTCATCAGAACTTTCATACAACTTTATTACGTTAAATATTTTTCTAAGTTATAAAATAAAGGCATTCTCATTTGCAAAATGTTTAAGATGAAGTAAAATAGAAGAATAAAATCTATAAAGAAACATGTAAAAATAAGACATGCAATTGAGTTGCAATTAAGGGTTTATTTCTAATTTCTTATGACACTGAGGCACAGCCTGTGGAGTTGAAGATTTCCCAGGATCCTTTACCAGGTTCCTAACTGCAAGAGGCCCAAGACTCTACCTTCTGTTCTCAGAGAATCTCATGCAGAATTGAAGTGAAATCACAGCTTGTCTAGAGGAACAGCAGAAATCTTCAGGGCAATAGCGACTGGTTTTGGTGTCACTCTCCTTGTAGGGTTTCAACGTTCAATGAATTTTGAAGACCTGCAGATCCTTTGCTTTTGTGCTAGAGTGAGAATGTGCTCAAGTATTTTCTTTATATCGTATCCAGCATTTCAGTTGTTTCAACCAGTGGATCATTTAGTGTATGGAATCTGCCATAAAGTGATCTTTTGTTCCTTTGTCTTGTTTGCAGTTCTATCTTTTATTCCTTACCTATTTTAAACATAGTTATTTCATAGTTTATATCCAGTAATTCCGATATCTGAAATTCTCAGCAGTCTAATTCCATGTGGTGCTGTTGTTTCTTTTGACCCTTGTCTGTATGAGTCTTGCTTTTTCATGTATTTTGCAAGTTTGGATTTTGAAGTCATGGTTATTGGGACTTCGTATGTCAGAATCTTGGGAGGAAGCCATCCTACATGGAAGATTAAGACTTGCCTTTGTTAGGAAGCTCAGCCTTTTATCATTCTGGGACCACTTTAAATTAATGTGTTGGTTTGGGGTTTCTGGGACGATACATGTTGCATAAAATCAGACAGCCTTCCCAGGTCTGTGATGTGGTCCCAGCTACAACTCCCGCCTTGCTAGGTCACAAGGCCTTTCTTGCTTCCTATCGCTGCAGTGGCCACTAACACCTGAACCTCTTGATTTCAAGATCAGGAAAGGCTCCAAGATCAGTCGTGGCTTTAGCGTCAGTTCGCTTGCCACCCTCCTTTCCATCAATCTGGTCTGTTTAGCTTTCGATTTCCCTTCGATTTCTCCTTGTTTCTTTCTTTTCCCTTTTAAATTTTATAATGAACAGATTTATCTGTTTAATTCCTTTCATCTGAGTATCAGCTCTTAGACTCCAATTTTTATTCCATTGTTCTGCTGTATTTTGAATAATTTATTTCTGCGTTTAGCTTTACTTTTTAAAAATTCTGTTCTCCACTGGTTTGTTTTACTGTTATCTTTGTTGTTATTCTTTGTTTTTCTTATTTATTTTCTTCAGGCTTTCATTTGCAAGTTTTCTGTGTCTTTCTCTTTTGTATGTCTTTTGTTAGCATGTATTAGACATTTTTTAGTTAGCATATATTATATATTTCTAAGTTAATTCAATAATAAATGTATGTTATAATAATAAAAGATCAAAACATAATAATACAAGATAAAAAACAAGTGACAGTAAAAGAAAAAATAAAAGATAAAAAAGTGACAAATCATGAAACCTACTCTCATTGAAGAAAAGAGATTCATTATCTACAAATAGTAGATATAATATTCAAGAAGTTTAAACTATTTGTGTGTATATATATATATATCTGATATATTTCTTCCTGTTTGCCATTCTTTTTGTTGCCTTGTTATTTATTTTGTTTTCAGACTTTTGCTATGTAGTTTAACTATTTAGACTATATTTTGTGACTGACAAGAATACAAACATTTAGAAAAATAAATATCCCCTTGATATTTGAAAATAAAGATTTTTACATAGTTAACTCTATAACTACTTGTTCGAGCCAATTAATTGGATTACTTATTTTCTGTCTTTTTTAATATGTCAAAGGTAGAAAGAGGTGTATTAAAGAAACTCTCCCTCAACAACTGTATTTTTGTCTTTTTTTCTTGTATTTCCACTAGTTTTGTGTGTGTGTGTGTGTGTGTGTGTGTGTGTGTGTGTGTGTGTGTGTATGGGGTCATACTATGCAGTCTGTCAACATTCCTTATTTTCAAATCTTTGTGGAGTATTGTGCCTTTTAATCATCTAAGTCTTGAATTACATAGTATGTTACCTAAACCAATTATTCAACTTCTATTTATAGACAATTATAAATGTTTGAAGTAAATCTTTTAATTTTTCCCTATGAAAAATGGGGACTTCAAACCACTTTCACTTACTTTCATTCATTTGATCAAAAAATATTTGTTGATACCTATCATATTTCTCTAGGCACTGCTGAAGTTGTAAAAAATAAAGATAAAAGTCCTTACCTTCTTGGAACTTAATTCTAATGGGGGAAATAGGTAATAAAAAGAAGTAAATGGCTAACTTTCATGGATTTAAAGAAATACATTTTTTTGACCACAATTTATCATCTTTGAGATAACGATGCCTCTTAATAGCTGATGATATATCATAGCTTAGTTGGGCATGTCTTCTTTGGTATAATATTTTTAAAGTGGTAAGCCTTGTAATTAATGACATCTTAAATGAAATATTGTAGTATGTCAAATAAATGTTATGGGGAAGATGAAGCAGATAAGGGGGATGGGAATTTCTGGATAAGTTTTGCATTAAAAATACTTTGATTGATCTATAATATTTGTATGTATTTTGGGGGTACATGTGGTATTTTGATAACTGCATGCAATATATAATGATTATATCAGGTTAACTGGGCTATCCATTACCTTGAACATTTATCATAAATATTTCATTTTTAATAGGATGGTCAAGTGATGTTTTCCTGAGAAGGTGACTTTGAACAAAGACCTGGAGATGAGAGACTGAGTAGGACCATAGTATTAGTCCGTTTTCATTGCTGCTGATAAAGACATACCCAAGACTGGGCAATTCACAAAGAAAGAGGTTTAAGGGAATTACAGTTCCATATGGCTGGGGAAGACTCACAATCATGGTGGAAAGCAAGGAGCAGCACGTCAAGTCTTACATGGATGGCAGCAGGCAAAGAGAGAAAGCTTGTGCAGGGAAACTCCCCCTTATAAAACCACCAGATCTCGTGAGACTTATTCACTATCATGAGAATAGCATGGGAAAGATCCGCTGCCAAGATTCAATTACCTTCCACCAGGTGTCTCCCACGACATATGGCAATTCAAGACAAGATTTGGGTGGGGACACAGCCAAACCATATTATTCTGCCCCTGCGCCTCCCAAATCTTATGTCCTCACATTTCAAAACCAATCATGCCTTCTCATCAGTGCCCCAAAGTCTTAATACATTTCAGAATTAACTCGAAAGTCCACAGTCCAAAGTCTCATCTGAGACAAGGCAAGTTCCTTCTGCCTTTGAGCCTGTAAAATCAAAAGCAAGTGAGTTAGTTCCTAGATACAATGGGGATACAGGCATTGGGTAAATATAACCCTTCCAAATGGGAGAAATTGGCCACAACAAAGGGGCTACAGGCCCCATGCAAGTCCAAAATCCAGTGAGGCAATCAAATCTTAAAGCCCCAAAATGATATCCTTTGACGCTATGCCTCACATCCAGATAACGCTGATGCAAGAGTTGGGCTCCCAGGCCTTGGGCAGCTCTGCTTCTGTGGCTTTGTAGGGTATAGCCCCCCACCTGGCTGCTGTCACAGGCTGTCGTTGAGTGTCTGTGGCTTTTGTAGGCTGTCAGTGCATCCACCATTCTGGGGTCTGGGTGATGGTGGCCCTTTTCTCACAGATCCACTAGGCAGTGCCTCAGTAGGGACTCTGTGGGGGCTCCCATCCCACATTTCCCTTCTGCACTGTCTTAGCAGAGGTTCTCCATGAGGACCCTGCCCCTACAGCAAACTTCTGCCTGGGCATCCAGGAGTTTCCATACATCTTCTGAAATCTAGGCAGAGGTTCCCAAACCTCAATTCTTGACTTCTGTATACTCGCAGGCTCAACACCACATGGAAGCTGCCAAGGCTTGAGGCTTGCACCCTCTGAATCTGTGGCCTGAGCTCTATGTTGTTCCCTTTCAGCCATGCCTGTGACACAGGGCATCAAGTCTCTAGGCTGCACACAGCATGGGCACCCTGGGCCTGGCCCACAAAACTACTTTTTCCTCCTAGGCCTCTGGGCCTGTGATGGGAGGGGCTGCCACAATGGTCTCTTACATGCCCTTGAGACAATTTCCCCATTGTCTTGGGGATTAACATTTGGCTCCTCATTACTTATGCAAATTTCTGTAGCTGGTTTGGATTTCTCCTCAGAAAGTGGGTTTTTCTTTTCTATCACATTGTCAGGCTGCAACGTTTCCAAACTTTTATGCTCTGCTTCCCTTATAAAACTGAATGCCTTTAACAGCACCAAAGTCACATCTTGAATGCTTTGCTGCTTAGAAATTTCTTCTGCCAGATACTCTGAATCATCTCTCTCAAGTTCAAAGTTCCAAAAATCTCTAGGGCAGGGCCAAAATATCACCAGTCTCTTTGCTAAAACATAACAAGAGTCACCTTTGTTCCAGTTTCCAACAAGTTCCTCATCTCCATCTGAGACCACCTCAGCCTGGACCTTCTTGTTCATATCACTGTCAGCATTTTTGGCAAAGGCATTCAACAAGTCTCTAGGAAGTTCCAAACTGTCCCACATTTTCCTGCCTTCTTCTGAGCCCTCCAAACTGTGCCAACCTCTGCCTGTTACCTAGTTCCAAAGTGACTTCCATATTTTTTGGTATCTTTTCAATGGCACCCACTCCTGGTACCAATTTACGCTATTAGCTCATTTTCACACTGCTGATAAAGACATACCTGAGACTGGGCAATTTACAAAAGAAAGAAGCTTAATGAACTTACAGTTCCATGTGACTGGGAAGACTCACAATTATGGTGAATGGCAAGGAGGAGCAAGTCACATCTTATATGGATGGCAGCAGGCAAAGGGAGAGAGGCAAAGGGAGAGTGCAAGGAAACTCTCCCTTATAAAATCATCGGATTTCATGAGACTTATTCAGTGTCATGAGAACAGCGTGAGAAAGACCTGCCCCATGATTCAATTACCTCTCACTGGGTCCCTCTCACAACACATGGGAATTCAAGATGAGATTTGGGTGGGGACACAGCCAAACAGTATGAATCACCACATGCAATTGTGCAAGTCATACATACTCTGCTTAACTCTAAAGGCTGCCGTTCGTGCAGATTACGTGAAGAGTCTCACAACTGCACTCAGTGGCTATGGGACAGAGCTATGTAGATATCAAGAAAGGCATTCTAGGCCAAAGTACATTACGTACATGGATGTTGAGTCTGAAGTGCACCCTGGCATGTCCAAGCACAGAGTAAGTGTGAGGAAGAGTAGTAAATGAGGCTGGAGAAGTAAGTAGGGGTCAACTTTATAAAGTCTTATGACCACTGTAGGACTTTTGACTTCTACTCTGAGATGGGAAACAATTTTAACATGTGAAAAAGGCAACTGATAACATCTGACTTACATTTTCAAAAGGGTGCTCAGAGTCTGCATAGATTTTGAAGGTGTGTAGGACCAACAGGGTTTGCTAATGATTTACATAGGGTGAGTAAGTGAAAAAAAACCAAGGATGTTTCCAAGGTTGGGGGCCTAAGCAATTGTTCTCACTCTTCTGTTTCTTTGTTTATATAGTCTCTAGTTCAAAACCCAAATGGTCCTTATAAAAATTTTTGACAACATGTATTTTTAAAAGTATTATCATTGATATTTAGACTCAGTTTTGTAATCAAATCTATTACTATGTTTACATGTCACAGTTTAACTGGTTTAGTTCTCATCTGCTTTATTACTATTCTTGCATTCATGTTTTGAACTATCTTTTGATTCCCAGGACTATTGCCACATCTGACCTCTGCCCACAGATTTCTACTCTGTAGTTTGGTGTTTGCAATTTCCATTTTGATATGGAATATGATGTGTAGGCAATACAAGCAAGAACAATGACATCCCCCCCCCGCCCCCAATATCTACCCATATGATAAAGAATGGGTATAACAGGCCGGACGCGGTGGCTCACACCTGTAATCACAGCACTTTGGAAGGCCGAGACGGGCGGATCACAAAGTCAGGAGATGGAGATCATCCTGGCTAACACCGTGAAACCCCGTCTCTACTAAAAATATATTAAAAAGAAATTAGCCGGGCGAGGTGGCGGGCGCCTGTGGTCCCAGCTACACGGGAGGCTGAGGCAGGAGAATGGCATGAACCCGGGGTGGGGGTAGAGCTTACAGTGAGCCTAGATCACGCCACTGCACTCCAGCCTGGGCGACAGAGCGAGACTCTATCTCAAAAAAATAATAATAATAATAATAAAAAAAGAATGGGTATAACAGAAAGATGATGACTTAGTTTTCTGCATGCAGAAAAACTTTGTATTTCTGAACCAAGGAAAAGACAGAAGATGGAAAAGTATCATATACCTACTTACAGGAAAGCAGGTCTGCCCTTTTCTAGTGGTGCAACTTGGGTAGGCCACTGATTTGGTTTTCAATCTGGTTCCATTGACTTTGTGGAAAATATATTTTCCTGATTCTGGAAGCAGAGTGATTATTTGGTTTTGTTTTCAGTGTTTCTGTTTATTTTTCTCTTGCTCTAAACCTTCATATATTTTAATGGGACAATCATGCAATGTATGTGTCAGGGATAATTTGTTAGGCATTATTTTAAGCAGCATACAGTGCCTTTAAATTTAACAGTACTAAATTTAACACGCTGCCTTAGTTGGAGAAGACATCAACTGAGAATAAGTTAACTTACAAAGGGAATGTATTTCCACTGGATCAGCAAGGTTCTGACTTTTAATAACATTTTAAAATGGCACCATTGCCCTCACATAGAATTATCACATGGAGCATTTGTGAAAAATGATGTCTTATATGACATCATGTGTAACATCCCACTCCTTTCTCTCAAAGAAACATTCCATTTGTGTTTTTCTTGAGTAGAATTTTAAAGCAAAATCCCTTGCATATATCCAAGACCACATTTTGAATCCTAATGGAAGAATATTGTTTTCATCTGGACCAGAAAGTAAAGAAGCTTATCTAGACATGTAGGATGCAACATTCAAATGTGATAATGTGGTTTTGGGCAGCACCTTGCTCTGCCTTGGTTGCTTTGTGTATTGTACGTTGAGGTATATTTGTGGAAACTGCCGGTATCTGTGTTCATGTGCACTTCAGTGGAACACCAAGATGTATTGCCTCTGTGAACTTCCTAGAATAGCAGCTCTAAGAATGCAGCTTTTATAGTATATATAGGAATGGCCAATTCCTATATATTTTTGTATGTATTTTTTCTTCTCTCTGTATTATATGTAAAATATATAATATATGATATATAAAATATATAATATAGAATTACTTTGTCATGATTTGAAAATTCATTATTGAATTTATATAATATAAATATATATGATATATTATATATAGTATTTATATAAAAAATATAAATATATATGATATATTATATATAGTATTTATATAAAATATATAATATACAAACTACATATGATATATTATGTATAGTATTATATATATTTTTATATATATATATATGTTTCTGGTATAAGTCCTTACAGGCAAAATAATATTGACTCATTTTAAATGTTAGACAAGGCTAGTGCCACCCCACCAGGAAGGCCTAAAGCCTAGCCATCTGTTAACAGGAGGAAAGAAGTGCTACCAACTGGAGAGAAATGGCCTTGCACTGAAGGGAATTTTCCTTAGGATATTCTAGTCATCATTTGTGAGTTGTGCTTCATTGAACAATAAAAACAAAAGCTGTTTTATATGTTATGTCCTGCTTAATCGTGGCTTCAGAATTCTACAATGAAGAATTTCTTTTATGGGTGATGGTGGGTTGTCAATATTCTACTGAATGATATTTTAATATAATTTAAACTTAATAGGGTTATGGAATTTGTAGATGTATACCTAGCATTGTTATTCCAAGATAACTTTGATAAAATATCTTAATATCTTATGGAAAGAATAAATAGTCCACGGTAGAAATAGAGAAAGTGGTGAAGACAACTTACTGTTATTTCTTTGTTCTTCTCCAGGAAGGGCCATATGGGGTAACTTCTGGATGTTGCCATGGCATTTGTAAACAGTCGTGCTGGTGGGAGTGTCTTTTAGCATGCTAATGCATAGTAATTAGCATATACTGAGCAGTGAGGATGAACAGAGGTCACTTTCATTGCCTTCTTGGTTTTGGTGGGTTTGGCTGACTTCTTTACTGCATCTTGTTTTATTAGCAAGGTCTTTGTGACCTGCATCCTGTGCTGATCTCTGGTCTCATCTTGTGATTAAAAATACCTAACCTACTGGGAATGCAACCCAGCAGGTCTCAGGCTTATTTTACCCAGCCCCTATTCAAGATGGAGTCGCTCTGGTTCAAATGCCTCATAATGTGACATGCCTGTTCCTGCTTTGTCTTCTGCTATTAGTAAAAGCTCCCTGAGGTCTCACCAGATGCTGAACAGATATTGGTGTCATGCTCCCTGTACAGCCTGCAGAACCATGAGCCAATTAAATACATCTCTTTATAGATAACCCAGCCTCAAGTATTCCTTTATAGCAATGCAAATGGACTAATAAAGGGCCTCTTCTGTGTATTGCAAGAAATTAAAAAAAGAAACAAATTTTAATATAGTAGGGGAAATGACATGTTCTGTCCAAACCATGGTAGAAAACAATTAGAATCAATTTGTCTTGTCATTTCTGTCCAGTTGCTAAAGAGATTATTCAATTTCGTTGGTGGGGAAGGGGAGAGTTAATATTTTATAGTCTTTCTGTAGAATGTGATTAATTTTCTTCAAAAAACCCTGAAAACTTAAGAGCTACTGTTAAAAAATCTGTAAATTACTTTTCTCTTTATTGTGTACTATAAGCAGCTATGCATAATCTTCCACAAATGTCTTTTAACTTCTGTAATGTTTAATATGTTAAGAAGTTATTTAATTTCAATATTATACTTTAAATGTTTAAAACCTAGTAAATAACTTGACTAAGAAAAAAAGCATGTGCCATTGGATACAGTATGGCTTATTCTATTGTCAATATTAATTGGAAGGGTTGTGGGAAGGGGCAAATCAGACCAGATTTTTCAAAATAACACAAACTATAACAATACATTGTATTTACCTTTGGGAAGTATTGAGGTAAATGCTTAGAAAAACAAGGCCATTTATTTCTCTTATTCTTCATTCTGAGTCTCTGTTGGTGCTTTTCCTGGCTGTCATGGCCTAGTAGCCTGCTGAGGTCTCAGGTGGGGAAGCCACAGTTGGCCAGCTGTTCTAAATAATCTGCAGCTTTCATTATCTGTGAACAATGTTGAAGACTGTAAGTATAGCCTTCTTTTAGAAAAACCTGGGCTATAAAGACTGGAACTCACAAGGCAATCTCACAGATCATTATTCACGCTATAGAGAACTTTTTTTTTTTTTTTTTTTTGGTTACAAAGGGAATTACCCTGAGATCCCTGCAAAAATCAATATCCCATGTGCACCAAAACACAAATTGACTACCACAATTTATTTTGACACAATTTTCAGGAAGACTCATTGAGAAAGTAGAGTTTTGATTGTAATTGAAGAAATCCTCAAAATTGTTATTTCTCATTTTTTTTTTTTTTTTGCCATTCAGATTTTGGGCAGGAGTTTTAAGTCCAGATATTAAATATTAATATGCATTTCTCTGTTGAGTAGCTTCCATTACCAACAAAGGATGGATTTTTCTCCAGGAACGTGATCGTTACAGCTTCTTAGTAGAATGCTTTACTGGTTTATAATATGAAAAGGAATCTTTGAATATTGGGTAGCTATTCTTATAAATGTTACTTAAGAAGACGGGATTTTCCTCTCTAAAACTTTAATGTTGATGTCAGTGGGGTACACACGTGGGAATGTGAGCTATAGAATTGGGTCTTTTATTAGCAGTTACCTGATTGGAATGCTTTCTAAAGTCAGGTTTAAATCTCTTTTAAAGCAAAGGAAGATGACTGCCTTAAGAAGCTAAGTCAGTCAAGCTCAATAGGAGACTGTTTGCTGCACAAATAAATACTAATGCTGTGGAATGTTATTCGTGTCAGTCTGCTCCTAAATACATTAACTTTCTCTTTTGTTATTCCAAATGCTCAATTAAATTCTTCAGTTTTTATTTTTCATATGGAGAATAACTTGAATATAGAATTAGTTCCATCTGAAGTAAGACTATATTAATCTGTTATTTCTGGGCTGCATTTGTGTATTTTATATACTAGCTTTAAAATGATTCAATAATGAATTTTCAAATCATGACAAAGTAATTCTATTAATGCACTGAGATATGTGGTTAAATGAGTGCTGATTGTTAAGCCAGTATTATGTTATAATGGTTTCTAACTGAGATTTTCCTTACTATAAATTTTTTACAGCACATTTTTTTCTGAATCTATTTTCATAGATTATGCTACTACTGAGAAACCACACTAAATAGAAACAAAAATGGATTTCAGATAAGACCCAGGAGTAGGACTATGCAAATTAGAGATAGAAGAACACAGCACAAATGTCTATGTTTTCTTATGAAGCCAATGGCAAGGAATTCAAATTTTATTTTGCCTTTATTTTATAAATTAAAGGATATTATTGGGCTAGTGCTTTGGAAAACATAACTTTATTTTGCAAAGTTATTCTTTTCTACGAAATGTTAAGAGTTAGCAGGTTTATGTGGCAATAGAGAAACAGAAAAATAATGCAAAGAAGAACCAGCTATCATTGAAAAAAACTCTCCTTTTGAAAGCTTATAGTGGAAAATACGAGGCAGTGATGTAAACATTTTCTATAAATACTAAATTTATTATAGAAATTATACATTATCATTTTTATGAAATTAAAAATCTAATCTTGAATTTGACATCAAGGAGGGGAAGTTTGAATTGGCACACTATTTCCTGTGCCCACTCTGTTTAGTAAGACTGAGGAACTTGATTCTTTAGCCTCTGATGAAGGAAATTCAGTGCTTTATAGAGGAATTTAATGCTGAATGCAACCATGAAATTCTTGTATATAAACAAAGCAAAACTTCTCTTTATAGTTTAGCTATGAAACTTAAATTTATGATAGCAATGTATACAATTGTACATATTTTATTATTTAAAGCAAAAATACCTATTGGTTAAGATTTAAAGAGTCTTCAGAGACAAGTGTGATATGTGGACTTTGTCTGGATCCTAACAACCAAGTCTAAAAGGGCATTTCTGAGATAACTAGGGAAGCTAAACGTGGATTAGAATGTTGACAATATTAAAAAGATTTTTGAAAGTTTGTTGGGCACAATAATGTTGCAGGACTTTTTCTTAGTTAAACTAAAGACGAGGTCCTTGTCTGTCCCACGGCCATGAAAATTTAGCTTGCAGATGATTTGAAGGGTGAGTAAGGCAGGGTTTTATTGGGTGAAAATGGGAAAAAAGGCGAAACAGGGATCCTCCGCAAGGCCAGAGACCCTGGTAGAATGCTTCCTGCCCACAGCTTGCATTCCGGATTTCACACAGGAAGAGGAGGGGCCAGGCTCCTCCTGCGGCAAAGGGTGTGAACTTCCCTAGGCTCCACCACAGTGTGTGCATTCCCAAGGCACGGGCCAGCTGGAGTTTTTCCAGGCACCCCGTCCTACCTGGCTGTCTCAATAACATAATTGTGTTTAGTTTTTCTTTAATTTTTTTTTGTGTTAGAGATAATTGACAGAGTATTTCTAGGAGAAATAATATGGATTTCAAATAATATAGAATTTTCTTTAAAATACTGCAGGAATAAACTTGAAGGGGGTTGGTAAAACAAGAACAGCAGAAAGTTGATGATTGTCAAAGCTGAACAAAATTGTATAAAATCTTTCATAATAAAAAGTTGAAAGAAGTAAGGCATTTGTATCAGAATATACTCATTCAAGGGAGTATTATCCTTAAGAGTAGTCATCTAAGAAGAGTTTGTGCTTATTATGTACTATTCCAATAGTAACAGTGTTAAAATAGCTCTGAAACACATCTTTCGGAATTGTGCTCGTAACAGTGGAATTCTCAGGATTTGAGCCACTTGGCTTATGTTGATGTCTGGGTTTCAGAAGGAGCCAGGTAGTGTAGCATTTGTCAGTAAACACAGTGCATTCAAAGAAGAGAAGATTTTAAATTCAGAGTTTATTTGGAAATTCAGGAGTTCCAATATTGGGGAAATCATTGCTAACACCTGGTTCAAAGACTCAGCAGTAGAATCAAATGCTGGATTCAAGATCTGTGAGTCTGGAGTAGAATGAAGATAAGATGGAGTTGAGAATACTGTTAAACAAGCTGAGGGCAGAGGAGTATTACTAGAGAAGAGCTTTGAACACTGGTAGGTGTCCATTGCTCCCCTAGGTGGGCAGGTGGGTGGGCAAAAGTATAGGCAAAAAGCCCACATGGGAAAATCAGGCACCTTGTCTTAGAGGTGCACCTCATCATGAAGCCCAGATTTGATCACCCAGTTTGGTCATCTACTTTTAGTCATTGAACCCAGCTCTGAATGACTTTTGTCTATTTTTACAAATGAGATCTATCCTGAAGAAATGCCACTCTGGACAGCATTCAAAAAAATAAGCCACAGGTTCTGAAGGCCATTCCAAAGTAAGAATTTGCAAAAGACTAGCTAACAGAGTCCTTGAAATAAACATGTGGCTCACTTACTTAAAGAAGGCAAAACTTGTTTATATAATGTAAACATTCATTATGGTTGTTAAAAATTCAGCCATATTACTTTGTGGTTATAGCTCAAAACTGCTATTGCTTTGTACTTTCTAACTTAAAGATGACAAGATGTAGTAGTATAACTAAATTATAATAATCCAGAGAAAAGGGAAGGGCATATATTTGTGTTTGTATATTTGTGTGTGTATGTGTGTGTGTGTGTGACAGAGAAAGTGATAATGAGACAGAGAGAAAATGAGAGAGAGACCTTTATTTCTACCTCTGAGCAGCCACCAGTTCTACCTTCCTACCTCCTACTTTAACGTAATCTATCTTGGCTCTTATAACAATTGACTCTGTCATTGATTCATGTGAGAAGCAGTACTGATTCCTCTAAAAGGTTGTCTATGCATTCATTAAATGTCACCCACCTTGCCATATACCATGGCATAAGAGCACCTTACCTGACCCTTGGGAACATTGAGCTAAATGCAGTCACTTCCTTTCCTCCTGCATGGATCCCTCACCACCTCACCAAACAAAAATGAGGATGTTGTTGATAAATGCAAAGTTGATGCTGACACACATTCCCACTCACACACAAAGCAGACAAACAAGGCCCCTCATGATTGCAATCTAGACAGAAATCATTGCAAAGGAGTCTTTGATGCTGCAGGATCCCTCTTCTGTCACCACCTATATGAACTGGAGATTGCTCTGCTAGTGACACTACCCCGGGGAGAAGAGGGAGGAAGACATTTGCAAACATTTCTTCTTTTCTTCTTTGTAGTTCTCACAGTCATACTGTATACCTGACATCTGACACATGAATGCATTATCAAATCATTAGTCCCCATCAAATATGTGGTGATTGAATCTTCTGTCAGTCAGTGCAATATAGATCCAGAAGAGAAGTAGTTAAGTGGGAATGGATTTGCTTTAGGCATTTCACAACCTATTGGTCCTAATTGGACTGAAAAAGGGTTGCTACAAAAGACTTGAAAATTTAAATAATGCATTTGATAGTTCTCATATATTTTTCTTAAACAAATCAGCATGAACTAGGAAAAAGAAAGATTTCTCAAAGCAGTATCTGGTTTGGTTTTTCAAAACATATAGCTGAGGTTTTATTTGTAATTGATGAAGTGGCTTAGCAAATTTTAAAATGGTATTCTAGGCTTAGTGCATGCAAGAAGCTTATAGCATGTATTACCTAAATGATGTAGTTGCAAAAGAAATTTGAATTGATCACTAGAAACACAAAATATAAATTGTAGAAAAGCACAGATTTCCCAAACAAGGAGCAGGGTGTGATCTGAAATCAGCATGGGTCCTGTTGATGTTAAACTTGGAGAAAGAAGAGCAGAGAGGTCATTTATTACACAAGCTTTAAAGAGCTCTCTTGCAACAGCAACAGTGGAGGTACTCTGAAATATCCAGAACCCTCAGATGCAACATTTGGAGAGACAATATAGACATTTGCAATAATCTGTAGGAACAGTGGCAAAAGCATTAATTAAAGCTGCTCCAGTTTCTTGCAATCCAATGAGATTGAGATTTCAGCTAATTGTAGTACAGTAAATGGAGAAAAGAAACCAAAGCTGTTTGTCTCATATGCCGGCCAATTTTCCATGCACAATCAAATTTTACTTCTTATATTCTCTAACAGCTGCTGAAACCCATTGAGGGTTTGGAAGTCATGATATAATATTAGTAAGAAAATTAGAGTGGTGGCAAATTGTAAGTTGCTTTCTGAGCAACACAGTAGGAGGTCAGTTAATATTAAATATCCACAGCCTGTGTGCACAGTCACATTTCCTAGGAGAGGCTAAGCAAAATACAGCCTTCGGGGATACACACTTAGTAGTTTTTTGCATAACAATAACTAAGATGCTGATGCCAGCTAATGAAATTCTAATGCTGAAGAAGGGCCCCCAAGGCTTGGAACAAAGCTCTCTATGAAAACAAGGATAGACTCCCTGTTTAGAAAGTAAACAGTCAATCTCATGTATTTATTTATTCAACATAAATTTATTGAGGGCCTTTCCTCTGTCGATTTTGGATAGGCCCTGGAGATGTCCTAGTGAGAAAATACAGAGTCTGCCCCTTAACCCATAGAGTTAAACGACTAGAGGGAAACAGATTTTAATGAAACAGCCACATAAATAAGTGTATATTTGCAAACTGTGAAAATTGCTTTGAAGTGACCGTACCCAGTACTACAAAATCATGTAACAGAAGAAACTGACCTTAACTGGGGAGGGTAATCAGAGAATATGAGGAGTGACTAGGAATTCCAGAAGGAGAATACAAGATAACTCTTTTTAGTAGGAAATATGCAAAAGGTCTTGACCCAAAGAAGCATAGTGCTTTCGAAAACTGTTGAAGAGCATAGAGCAAGAAGTGTGATATGAAATGAGATAAAGATGGAGATGAATACACATAGGCAGACACCAAACCCATGGAGGCCACAAGAATTTTTTATCCCACAAACAATAGGAAACCACTGAAATTTAGGCAGAGGGGTGTCATAAGCCTATTGATGCCATCACTCTGGGTAAAAGTATTAAAATATTATTAGCAAAATATTGATATTAATATGAAGAATGGATTTGAAGAAGGCAAGAAGATTGATACAGCCAGTGGCCTAGGAAAAGAGGATGGTAGCTTGGACAAGGATGGTAATGCAATAGTTAGAGAGCCATGAACAATTCATGGAGAGATATTTAGGAAGTAAAATACACAGATATTAATACAGTTTTAGATATTGGGGAGAAAGTAAATGAGAAGGAGGTGTTGAGGATGACTCCTTGATTCTGACTTCCATAAGAAGATGGATAGCGAACCCTGGAAAAGTAACTGGTTTATTACAAGTTCATTTGGGGGCATACATTGAGTTTGGGCTAACTTCAGTGCACATTAAAGAAGGTTTTTGATTCCTGTTAGATCTAGATCTAAGCCAAGAAGTCTGGGATGAAGACATAAATTTTTGTGTCATTAAAATCTGGTAACTGAAGCTATGGGTGTACATGAAATCATCAATGGAAAGAGTAGAAAGTGGAAAGAAAGGGCAGACAGGACAAAACCTGGAGGAACTATAATATTTAACACAGTGATTCTCAAAGTATTGTTCCCTATCCAGCAGCATGAGAATTCCCTGGGAATCTATTGAGATTGCAAATAGACCTACAGCATTAGAAACCCAGGGGTGAGACTCAGCAAACATGCTCAGCGACAGGCCTCCTGATGTTTCTAATGCCACTGGTATCAGAAGGATAAAGAACATGTTTGTGAAGATTACTGAGACTGAGCCACCTGCTAGATGGTAAAGAGAAATCCAGAAATGCATGGGGTCATTAGGGTAAGGGAAGAGAATAGTTCAAGAAGGTCAAGGTCAGCAGGGTCAAATGGTGGCAGGAGATCAAGTGAAATTGAGACCACTTTTGACTTTAGAGAAAGCTGTTTCGATCAAGCCTTGGGATGAAAACAAACTGGAGTGAGTGGGATAGGAAGAAAGGGAATAATGAGCATAAACAATTCTTTGAAATTTGAATAGACTAGGAATCTGGAGGAGAAAAGGGGATGCATTTTACGATATTAATGTCATGAACATGTTTAAATGCTGATGGAAAAGAGATATAAGATTGAGAGAAAAAGAGCAGACAGATGTAGTCCATTAGTAGCGAGAGTTCTAGGGAAAGTAAAGGGCATGGTCCAAACCCAGATAGAAAGACTGCATCTAGATCTATTTCTTTCTTGTAGCTTCAGGCATGAGTGAACAGAGGATACTGTTCCATATCATTTTCTCCTTGTTTATGCTCCAGCCACATAGACTTTTTTTTTTTTTTTTTTCTTCTTCTTCTTCTTCCTTTTTGTTCAGGGCTCCTTGAACCTGTAACAAATGTGTCCTTCTTTGGGACCTTGGTCCTCCTTTTCCTTCCTGATCTTCCCATGGCTGACTTTAGTCATTTGAGCCATAATTTAAATGCTAGTTTCTCAGAGAGGCTTTCCCTGAACACTGTATCTTATGTCTCACTTCCTATAACCATCCCTAATCACTCCCTACTCTGTTATCTTATCTTGCACTCCTCACAGCACTTTTCCCTCTCTGAAATTATATTATCTGTTCACTGGTAGGTAACTTGAAGGGAGAGAGCTTTGTCCTGTTGATGGGTACAGCTCTAGTTTTTAGGATGCTATCTGGAGTATAGGGGGTAGGCAATCTATAAGCAAACATTTGTTGAAGGGAAGAATAAAAGAATGAGTTTAGATACATCTGTACATTTGATACAGGGAGGTAGAAGACATTTCTTTGGCTGGATTCTATTTTCTCTCCGAGGAATAAAAGGGAGATCATCTTCTGAGACCAAAGGTAGGGGAAATGGGGATGTTAGAAGTTTGTTGATGAGTGGAGAAGGTTTTAACTAGTTCAGAACGTGGTGGGGTAGGTAGACCACAGAAATACGGAAAAAATCCCAGACACTCTTAACAGTCAATTTGAGCATGATAAGCATGAAATTTGACTGGTACAAATTGCTCTGCGGAGTGACTTTCCCAGTGATATTCAGATAAGTGGAAGAAGACATGGGAAAAATGCCAATTGGATACGTTAGTGTTGGTATTTTTCTAGGTGGTGTAACAAAAACTCAGGAAGCCCAGGAGACTTTGGAGTACTGGCAAGCATGTTACTGGTGTCCTAAACTTCACGGCCTGATGAGTTTAAAGGAATAGTTGAACAAAAGACATCAAAGTTGGGAAAGCTGTATTCAAAGAGTGAGATACTTGAATTGGAGATGTTATAAGAGTCACTGCCATGATACCAAGGAAGAATGTGTGGCTGAGGTGGAGATGGAAGAAATCCATCTAGAAATGAAGATCGGTGAATTGGGTTTTTCACTCCTAAAGTGTTTTGAGGTCCTGAAATATTTCATAATCCAACCAGAAATTTCAAATCATAATACTTAGCTAAAAATAAGAACAGATAATAATTAGCTTCCAAATCCCAAACCGTGAGTGTAATTAGTAGATGTAATCATAATGGTAGCATGCTGTTTTTGTGCAGGCCCTAGAGTTGCATCTCTGAATTACAAATGATACAATGAAAGTTTATTACTTCATTACAGTAATTAAGAATTAGTGATAATTTGGTTACCAGCTAGACTGATACTTTGTTTCATTAGCAAAAGAGTTATAGAGTAAAAAGAAATGTATGTGTATATTGATTCTGTCACTTTTATCTATGTGTGTGGCTTCAGGCTAGCTTATTTACTGAATCTCTGTTTTTGCATCTGTAAAAAAGAGAGAAAGTTAAATGTCTTACAGCATTATTGTGAAGATTAAATGAGAACATGTAGGTGAAAGGGTTTGAAAACTATTAATCCTCATTCAAAACAAAGGCCTTATAATCTATAAAAATATATGTGTTAAGGAAATTCATATTATAATAAGTTTTAATAAGCAGTCAATAAAATGCCTTTTTACAAGTAATTTTAAAAGTATTATTACAAATAATATATCAAATTACAATCATTCTTAATTACATATTAAAGTAGACCAAAGAGCACTGGCCTGTTTGCCAACTGTATATAAAATCAATCAAAACACATTTATTGAAGTTAGTTTAGAATCTCGATTTTCCTGAAGACAAAGAGGCTCTATTCCCAGAGTATACATTTGTTTTGTTATTTTTAAAGTATAGCAGTTCTAGGACCATGACTCTGTGTGTGTGCATGTGTGTGTGTGTGTAGCATACCTGTAACTTCTATAACTGTTTTCTTCTTAGAACAAAGTACACACCCATAATTATTATTTTCATCTGGATCTCAACTAGTTCAGTTGTGAAATCATCAGTTTCTTATACCAATAATTAAATTGATCAGTATAATTTGTCTATTAAAATAACATACTGTATTTTATTATATTTTTGTGGTATTTTTATTTCAGGAGCCATGAGCAGAAAGAGACAGATGAAAGAGATTATTTATTTATTTGTATCAAGAAATGGGGACAAACATCATTTTTACAATATGATCAATGACGCCAGGTGTGGTGGTTTGTGCCTGTAATCTTCACACTTTGGGAGGCCAAAGTGGGTGGATTGCTTGAGCCCAGGAGTTGGAGACCAGCGTGGGAAACATGGCTGTATTAGTCTCTTCTCACATTGCTATAAAGAAATACCTGAGAGTAGGTAATTTATAAAGAAAAGAGGTATAATTGGCTCACAGTTCTGCAGGCTGTACATGAAGCATGGCAGCGTCTGCATTTGGGGAGGCCTTAGGGAGCCTTTATTGATGGTGGAAAGCAAAGTGGGAGCAGGTGCCTTACAAGGCAGGAGCAGGATAGAGAGAGAAGAGGAGGTGCTACACACGTTTAAACAACCAGATCTGCTGAGACCTCATTATCAAGAGAACAGCACCAAGAGGATTGTGAGAAACCATTTATAAGAACTCTGCCCCCGTGATCCAATCACCTTTCCCAGGCCCCATCTCTAATATTGGGGAATTACAATTCGATGTGAGATTTGGGCAGATCCAAACCATATCAATGGCAAAACTCTGTCTCTACAATTAAAAAAATGCAAAAATAGTGGTCATGGTGGTGCACCCCTGTAATCTCAGCCACTTGGGAGGCTGAAGTGGGAGGCTGGCTTCAATCTGAGAGTTGGAGGTGGTAGTGAGCTGTAATCACACCACTGCACTGCAGCCTGGGTGACAGAGCCAGATCCTCTCTCAAAAAAAAAAACAACCAACCAATCAACCAACAAAAAACAAAACCCAATACGAACAATGACCGTATCTTCAAATCTTCCACTTACTGACTTGACGATACTTACAGTCAACCCCTCCCATGCTTTTTATCTGGTTGCTCAATGGGAATCTAACTACTCCTGTGGATGAAAAATTGTGACTGTATTCTCTCTCCAGTGTGTTATCTAGGCACTGACTAACGAAGACACCACTTGAAAATTCTATGAATATTTGTTTTGATTGCTTACACCTAGACTGTCTCAAACTATTTTTTTTTTTTTTTTTTTTGAGACGGAGTCTTGCTCTGTAGCCCAGGCTGGAGTGCAGTGGCCGGATCTCAGCTCACTGCACGCTCCGCCTCCCGTGGTTCACACCATTCTCTTGCCTCAGCCTCCCGAGTAGCTGGAACTACAGGCGCCCGCAACCTCGCCCGGCTAGTGTTTTTTGTATGTGTTCTTTAGGGGAGACGGGGTTTCACCGTGTTAGCCAGGATGGTCTCGATCTCCTGACCTCGTGATCCGCCCATCTTGGCCTCCCAAAGTGCTGGGATTAAAGGCTTCAGCCACCGCGCCTGGCCCACCTCAAACTGTTAAGAAGGAAGCTATGTTCTTTATTTTCCCATCTCCACTCACTGAAGTCCAGGCTCACCTGTCTATCGAGTGAAAATGGTATTTAATTGGTGGCTGCTGAGAAAGTTCAACAAAAAGTCACCAATACTATTTCCCATGCTGTGGATGGTTTCTGAATTTAATTTGCCAGGGCACCAGCAAATTTACATCAATTTTCAGTAAATATTTTGTTATTTTACAATTCTTGGAAGGAAATTCTTAATTTATGTTTTTTCCTTCACTTGTTATGGAAAACATTACTCAGGAACAATACAAATCATTGTACCATAGGTAGGAGTAAGGGAAGTTGCATGTAATAAAGGGGAAACAGGTCAAATATAATATTTGTAACAATGATGCAAGTTTTTTTCCCTTCAAGTTGGATACACAGTAAGAAATGTAATTAAGCAAACTAAGTTAGTTTCTGATTAATGTTACCTCCTGATTAAAAAAAACAACACAATGATTTGAATTCTTTTATATTTTTCCATCTTCTGGAAGATCATAAAAGTCAAACCTGGGCCATGTGGCTCACAAAGAAAACATTCTACACACACTGTCTTTCAAGGAAAAAGTCAAAACTTAATTTTCACCAAGCAATGAGGAGAAACCTCTCATTTTTATATGATCAGTGATAACAAAATAACTCCAAATCCTCTATGTTTTTTCCTCCACTTGTTATGGTGCACCCTTGATTACAGAGGCTGGGAAACTCATTTCCTGTCTACCCCTGAGTGGCACTGGCATGGGGGCCTGGGTGTGCCAACATATTCTTTAGTGTCAGTGACAGGTGGGGACTCCTGATCAGGAATGAACAGGAATGGATGTTTCAGGGACTCACCAGTCAAAGCGACTGGTGACAAGGCAGGACAAAGGCCAAGAAACAGAAATCCCAAATAACGTCTGGCACTCTGCAGTCCTTGTCATGGTTTACCTCACTCACTACACCCTCCTCACGCTTTGATTTTCAGCCACATGGAGCTTCTTTCATTTACTAGAACAGCAGTGTATCTAGAAGCAGAAAGAATGTGGTGGGACCGGGGAGACACACTGTGCATGAACACATGCTTCAAAAGCAGTGCTGTTTCAGAATAAGAGGTGGGGAAGGAGGTTGAAGAGAGGCCCCATATCACCTGGGGGCAGACCCTGACTACACTTATGATTCCAGAGGCTGCTCATATACTCATTCTCTCTTGCCCCAGTCTGTCTACATGCAGTTCCTTTCCCTGATCTTCTCTTTCCTCTTGGATAACTCTTACTCATACTCCAGCCCTCAACTTAGACATTACTTTCAATAGGAAGCTTTCCTCCATCTCCCCCAGTCTGGGCTAGGTGCTTCTTTCCTATGTCCATGGCCTCTTTCTGTAGCTCAGCATTCATCCCACAGTTTTATAATAGTCTAGTGCCTGGATTCTTCTGTAATCCAGATGCTTTCTAAGGAAGGACACCCTAGATGTCCGGTATTTCCTGTGTCTGCCAGACCTCCTGGAACATAGTAGGGATGTGACAAATACTTGTTAAATGAGTGAATGAATGATGAATGAACTGCAACAACATGTACCCCATCTCCAGTGGATTGGAAGTACAGTTCTGTTCTAATGTCACCATCACATCTGTGTCAATGAAACATCAGCACTGCAATGGCAGAGGGAAGTACATGTGTTTTGTTTTAGGTCTAACCATTAATTAGGAGGCCTTAAAATAAGTCTTCGAAGATTGAGGTCAGTTAATTGATTAAAATATCAATATCTACGTAATGACTTTAGTATTTATAAAATAGTAGAATGTACATGCATGATGGCAAAAGTTAATATTTATGCAGCTTCCACAACTATTATTATGGCAGTGAGTATAAATTTGAAATGGTGAACATTTTTTTAAAGTCTGAAATAAGTAGCATACCTACAAAGCCATTTGAGGATGGTATGGTAGCTGTCTTGCTGCTTTTGTGTGAGAGTAGGTGGGAAGACACATTCTAGAAGTGTTATCACTTAAGACAACACAAGGAAAATTTCTGCTGAGGGTCAAGTTTGAACTGAAATATGATGGGTGAAAATAAACTGTGGTAAAAGTCAAAAGAGGCTAATTATAATGAATTTGAGCTTTCCTGGGAAATTCCTAACAGAGATTTGACAGTGTCAACTTTGAGTGGGGCAAAGGTTTTTATTTTAATAGTTTGTCATACACATAGAATTTGGGAGAAAGGACTATTTTCATATTCTACTATGTCCTCAGCACCTCTTTCGGGAGGAAATTTCTCGATTGTGTTAATTCCACTGTCTAAATAGCTCTTTAATACACACTCCACTTTGTTTCTTCCTACCTACTGCAACTAATTTGAATTGCTTTCCTCTATATTTTTAACCTATTAGGTTGGTGCAAAAGTAATTATGGTTTTGCAATTAAAAGTATTGAATAATTGCAAAAAACACAATTACTTTTGCACTAACCTAATATTGCTGGGCAGCCCTCTCGTGGGCTCTTACTTGATTCTAGTCTCTTCATTCTTAGTAAAGTCGCTGCATCCATTGAAGCAATCATCTAAAGCAGGGATTGGAAAATATCTTTCTGTAAAGGACAAAATACTAAATATTTTACACTCGTGATCCATATGATCTATGTTGCAACTATTCAACTAGCTGTAGTATCGTACATGCAACTATAGATAATACATAAATGAATGAACATGGCTGTGTTCCAATAAAACCTTTTTATGGGCAGTGAATTTCACATAATGTTCACATGTCATAAATTCATAAATTCTTCTTTTGATTTTTTTTGCCAGCCATTTAAAGAAGTAAAAATCATCTTGCTCATGGGCTATACAGAAAGAAGAGGTGGGCCAACTTTGGCTTATGAGCCATAGTCTTTTTTTTTTTTGAGATGGAGTCTCTCACCCTCACCCAGGCTGGAGTGCAGTGGCATGATTTTGGCTCATTGCAACCTCTGCCTCCAGGGTTCAAGGGATTCTCCTGCCTCAGCCTCCCGAGTAGCTGAGATTACAGTCACCTGTCAGCATGCCCAGCTAATTTTTTGTATTTTTAGTAGAGACGGGGTTTCACCATGTTGGCTAGGCTGGTCTCGAACTCCTGATACCATGATTCTCCCGCTTCAGCCTCCCAAAGTGCTGGGATTACAGACATGAGCCACCACGCCCAGCCAGGCCATAGTCTTAAATGTGACTATGACTTTCTCTTGACACACTTAGGATACTGATTCACCTGCTGTGACAGGTGGCCACTGTACATTGCCTTAAACTAGATGGCACTCACAATGGATGCCTTGTTCCAATGTCTTCAGTCCCTGTGGGTCTCCATTCAGTTTTAAACACCTTGGAAAGCAAGAGTGACTGGCCTAGTTTGAATTGAAGACCACCTTGTAGATAGGCTATGGTGGCATATTGTCAATGATACCGCCAACAAGGTAGCGTGAAGTGGGTGAGAGGCAGTTGCTCAAAGAAGGGGACACCTTTCCACACAAGAAAAACAAACAAACAAACAAACAAACGAATGAACAAACAGATATCTGTTACAAAGGTTTGGGGAAGATAGGCTAGATAAAAGTTGATATTTATTTTTGCATAACTGTCCAAGAGTAACTTATGTGTGGAACATGGAACTGGGGATCCAGGAATCTTCAATCTAGTTGGTCCCATCCTTAAGGCTCTGCACTCATTTGCATGATCCAAATTGCCTCACCATCACTGTGTTTACATTCCCAGTAGAAGGGGAAGAAGGCAAGGAGAGGGCAAGCACCTTCCCTTTAAGAGTACAGCCACAACTTGCACGTATCAATTTCGCTCACTTCCTAGTGGCCAGAATGTGGTCACATGGCCATATCTAGCTATTGAGAGACCCTGGGAAGTGTATTCTTTATTCTGTGCATTGATATGTCCAACTTAAAATTGCAAATTCTAATGCATAAAAAGAAAGAAAGAATATGGAGGCAGGGACATCTAGCAATATCTGTTCTTATCTCTCTTCAGCATTCTGAGATTAATCTGGCTTTACTAATCTAACATCTTTAACCATTCCTGTCCAATTTTCTATCACTTCTCAATTTGAATCTGGGTTCTAGTTTAACATGTCTAGTAGTTCCCAAAGGCAAGACGACTTCTTGCTTTTGCCAAAGTTCCTTTCTTTGTTTGGAGTACACTCCGTGCTTCTTCTTATCTGGTAAAATACCTGCGCTCTTTCCAAGAGAGTTCATATACACATGTTGCTTCTTGAAAATTCTTTTCCTAGATTTAAATTTGTATTGTATTATCTCATGCTGGGATAGAAGCTGCTAAGTGCAATAGTAAAATCTCAATCTGTGTTTGTTGAATGAATAAATGATAGGATGCCTTTACCCATCATTATCCAACTGGATTTGACTGCCTGTCAAATATCCGTAGGCCTCAGAGACTAAAAGGAGGCAGGCAGGGAGTGAAGGGGTAGAGGAGGGAAAGATTGGTTAGGGTCCTCTGATTTAAAGAAATGAAATTCAGTCTCAAAAACTTAAACGTTAAGAGGGCTTATTAAAAACATACTAGGGAGCTCCAAATTAAAGAAGCACTCACAAAACAACTGGGTCTGAGGATGGAAAGGAAGCAAAGGAGCACAGGAGAGCTTGGCAAGCCCTCACAATGGATGCCCTGTTCCAGTGTCTTCAGTCCCTGTGGGTCTCCATTCAGCTTTAAACACTTTGAGGAGAGAGAGAGTGACTGTCCTAGTTTGAATTAAAGACCACCTTGTAGTTATGATATGGTGGAATATTGTCAGTGATACCTCCAACAAGGTAGCATGGAATAGGTGAGAGGCAGTTCCCCAAAGTAAGGGATAGCTTTCTCCACAAGAAAAAAACAGGTGTCTATTACAAGGGTTTGGGGCAGCCATAACATATTTGTGCTCCACCACTGCTCCTTAGGATGTTTTCTTACTCTGCTGTGGAGGTAGCATGCTAGTCTTGGTACTCCACTCATGGCGTGGTGGCTTGAGGTGGTAGGGGCTTTTCCATTCTGTGGTCTGTCATGGGAGTCTTAGCTTACAGTGTTGACAGGCTCTATCTCTGTGAGTCTTTTCAGGAGTAGAAGAGGAGGACAAGGACATAGAAAAATTCCTGATGACATTCCAAGTGGAGAAAGAGAAACAAGATATGTAGGCTTTTTTTTGTTTTTCAAAGAAGGATGTTTTTCTTTTCCTGAATCTAGTTCAGAATCATTGACTCACCTTTTTGATTGGTTAATCTCCCCCACAAAAGGAATTAGAGATGAGATTGAAAAATTAGTTTGTTGTTATTATTACTCTTGTTCCAGAAGCCCAGAGCAGAGGGCTTTACTGTAAAATTTATATATACTCAAGATAAAGGAAGATATTGCTTCATCAAAGTTACAGAAATTATGTATCATTAAATATCTTGAACGTAAATGTGGTATTAAGGTTGAGACAAAGTAGTATATATAGGAATATACAGTAAATAACATGAGAGACTAAACTGAAATTAAAAAGATTTGGAGGAGAAAGACCTTTGATGAACACATCCCTAGAATGTATTGGACAACGACATAACATGGGTTGTAGAAGTTTTGGAGGGAAACAAATTATCCTGAGGGAAAATGTGAGCTGACTCTTAGGAAGTCATACCAGGTGCCTTTACCTATGAGGGCTTAGCTGAAACAGCCAGCGCAGACACAGGCAAAAGAACTATATGGAGAACAGTTAAATACACTGAAAAATTACATAGATGTCATATGTTGCATCGGGTGGGTTTAGTACAAGAAACAAAAATACTCCATGTCTTACAATTAGGCATCTAGTACATGGAATTTGATGCTTATAAATCATTACAGGGAAAGCAGTGGGTTCTAAGGTGGACCTCCAGGAAAGACTTCCAGAAGAGTACACAATTTATTTCAGGATCCTACCACCTGTCACATCATAAGGGGTGCTATGAGTTCAAGCATACATCCCAATGATCTATAATAAAGCAAATCTGTAATACAGCAGCTGAAGCAGACAACTTCCTCTCATCACCGAGGAATCTGGAGAACAGATCCACAGCTGTGATCCAAAGATTAGAAAGTTAGAAGTCAGAAACCGATGCAATCATCTCTTAGCACCTAGACAGCTGACAAACAAATCCTGGATCACTGCCTATTATTGCTGATACCAGCTCCCACTTCCATGGCACTGTATGCTGACAAGGAAAAATGAAAAAGAAACAGGACAAACTTTTCACCTTAACATTTTTCTCCCAAATTGTGCATAGGTACATCCAATTGGCATAATCTAATTTTTATCAAGAATCTTAGATACAAGGGAATCTAAACGTTTAGTTTTAAGCTTTCTAGTCCCTCTAACTATAGGAAAGATAGAATGGAGCTTAAGAATGCTAACCTTACAGAGTACCTGGGGGAAGGGGCAGCTGTGGGTGCAGCTTCAGCAGATTTAAACGTTCCTATCTGCCAGTTCTGAAAAAAGCAGCAGATCTCCCAGCACAGAGCTCAAGCTCTGCTAAGGGACAGACTGCTTCCTAAGTGGGTATCTGACTCCCGTGCCTCCTAACAGGGAGACACCTCCCAGCAGGGGTCCACAGACACCTCATATAGGAGAGCTCCAGATGGCATCTGGCGGGTGCCCCGCTGGGACGAAGCTTCCAGAGGAAGGAGCAGGCAGCAATTTTTGCTGTTTTGCAGACTCCGCTGGTGATACCCAGGCAAACAGGGTTTGGAGTGGACCCCCAACAAACTTTAGCAGACTTGCAGAAGAGGGGCCTGTTAGAAGGAAAACCAATAAACAGAAAGCAATAGCATCAATGTCAACAAAAAGGAAGACCACGCAAAAACTTCATCTGAAGGTCAGCAACAGCAATGACTAAAGGTAGATAAATTCATAAAGATGAGGAAAAACTGGGCAAAAAGGCTGAAAATTCCAAAAACCAGAATGCCTCTTCTCCTCCAAAGGATCACAACTCCTCGCCAGCAAGGGAACAAAACTGGATGGAGAATGAATTTGATGAACTGACAGAAGGCTTCAGAAGCTGGATAACAAATTCCTCTGAACTAAAGGAGCATGTTCTAACCCAATGCAAGGAAGCTAAGAAGCTTGAAAAAAGGTTAGATGAATAGATAAGTAGAATAACCAGTTTAGTAAAGAACATAAATGAGCTGAGGAAGTTGAAAAACACAGCACGAGAACTTCATGAAGCATACACAAGTATCAATAGTTGAATTGATCAAGCAGAAGAAAGGATATTAGAGATTGAAGATTAACTTAATGAAATAAATTGAGAAGACAAGATTAGAGAAAAAAGAATGAAAAGGAACGAGCAAAGCCTCCAGGAAATATGGGACTGTGTGAAAAGACCAAACCTATGTTTGATTGGTGTACCTGAAAGTGACGGGGAGAATGGAACCAAGTGAGAAAACACACTTCAGGATGTTGTCCAGGAGAACTTCCCCAACATAGCAAGACAAGCCAACATTCAAATTCAGAAAATACCACTAAGATACTCCTCGAGAAGAGCAACCCCAAGACACATAATCGTAAGATTCACCAAGGTTGAAATGAAGGGAAAAGTGTTAAGGGCAGCCAGAGATAAGAAGTCTGGTTACTTGCAAAGGGAAGCCTATCAGACTAACAGCAGATCTCTCTGCAGAAACCCTACATGCCAGAAGAGAGTAGGGGACAATATTCAACATTCTTAAAGAAAAGAATTTTCATACCAGAATTTCATACTTCATAAGTGAAGGAGAAATAAAATCCTTTACAGACAGGCAAATGCTGAGAGATTTTTGTCAGCACCAGGCCTGCCTACAAGAGCTCCTGAAGGAAGCACTAAATATGGAAAGGAAAAACTGGTACCAGCCACTACAAAAAAAAATTCCAACATGTAAAGACCATCGATACTATGGAGGAAACTGCATCAACTAAAGGGCAAAATAAATAGCTCACATCATAATGACAGGAGCAAATTCACACATAACACTATTAACCTTACATGTAAATGGGCTAAATGCCCCAATTAAAAGGCACAGACTGGCAAATTGGATAGAGTCCAAGACCCATCAGTGTGCTGTATTCAGGAGACCCATCTCATGTGCAAAGACACACATAGACTCAAAATACAGGGATGGAGGAATATTTACCAAACAAATGGAAAGCAAAACAACAACAACAACAACAACAACAAAACAGGGATTGCAATCCTAGTCTCTGAATAAATAGAATTTAAGCCAACAAAGATCAAAAAAAGACAAAGAAGGGCACTATATAGGCTTAAAGACACACATAGGCTCAAAATACAGGGATGGAGGAAGATTTACCAAACAAATGGAAAGCAAAACAACAACAACAAAAAGAAAATAAACAGGGATTGCAAACCTAGCCTCTGAATAAACAGACTTTAAGCCAACAAAGATCAAAAACAGACAAAGAAGGGCATTACATAATGGTAAAGGGATTAATGCACTAAGAAGAGCTAATTATTTTAAATATATATGCACCCAATACAGGAGCACCCAGATTCATAAAGCAAGTTCTTAGAGACCTACGAAGAGACTTAGATTCCCACACAATAATAGTGGGAGATCTTAGCACCCCACTGTCTATAGTAGACACTGTCAATATTAGATGGATCAACAAGACAGAAAATTAACAAGAACTTGAACTTAGCTCTGGACCAAGCAGACCTAATAGACATCTACAGAACTCTCTATGCCAAATCAACAGAATATACATTATTCTGAGCACCACATAGCAGTTATTCTAAAATCGACCACATAATTGGAAGTAAAACACTCCTCAGAAAATTCAAAATAACAGAAATTATAACAGTCTCTCAGACCACAGTGCAATCAAATTAGAACTCAGGACTAAGAAACTCACTCAAAACCACACAATTAGGTGGAAACTGAACAACCTGCTCCTGAATGACTACTGGGTAAATAATGAAATTAAGGCAGAAATAGCAAAGTTCTTTGAAACCAATGAGAACAAAGACACAATGTATCAGACTCTCTGGGACACAGCTGAGGCAGGGTTAAGAGAGAAATTTATAGCACTAAATGCTCACAGGAGAGAGCAGGAAAGGTCTAAAATTGACACCCTAACATCACAATTAAAAGAACTAGAGAAGCAGCTGGGCACGGTAACTCACGCCTGTAATCCCAGCACTTTGAGAGGCCAAGGCAGGCGGATCATGAGGTCAGGAGATCGAGACCATCCTGGCTAACACGGTGAAACCCCTTCGCTACTAAAAATATAAAAAATTAGCTGGATGTGGTGGTGGATATCTGTAGTCCCAGCTACTCAGGAGGATGAGGCAGGAGAATGACTTGAACCCAGGAGGCAGAGCTTGCAGTGAGCCAAGATCACGCCACTGCACTCCAACCTGGGGGACAGTGAGACTCCATCTAAAAACAAACAAACAAACAAACAAACAAAAACAAAAAAACAAAAGCAAAACAAATTCAAAAGCTAGCAGAAGACAAGAAATAACGAAGATCAGAGCAGAACTGAAGGAGATAGAGACATGAAAAACCCTTCAAAAGAATAAATGAATCCAGGAGCTGGTTTTTTGAAAAGATCTAACAAAATAGATAGACGACTAGCCAGACTAATAAAGAAGAAAAGAGAGAAGAATCAAAAACACACAATAAAAAATGATAAAGGAGATGTCACCACTGATCCCACAGAAATACAAACTACCATCAGAGAATACTATAAACACCTCTATGCAAATAAACTAGAAAATCTAGAAGAAGTGGATACATTCCTGGACACATACACCCTCCCAAGACTAAACCAGGATGAAGTTAAATCCCTGAAGAGACCAATAACAAGTTCTGAAATTTAGACAGTAATTAATAGCCTGCCAACCACAAAAAGCCCAGGACCAGAAGGATTCACAGCCAAATTCTACCAGAGGTACACAGAGGGGTTGGTACCATTCCTTCTGAAACTATTCCAAACAATAGAAAAAGAGGGACGTCTCCCTAACTCCTTTTATGAGGCCAACATCATCCTGATGCCAAAACCCAGCAGAGACACAACAACAACAACAACAACAACAACAAAATTTCAACCCAATATCCCTGATGAACATCAATGTGAAAATCCTCAATAAAATACTGGCAAACTGAATCCAGCAGAACATTAAAAAGCTTCTCCACCACGATCAAGTTAGTTTCATCCCTGGGATGTAAGTCTGATTCAAAATACACAAATCAATAAACATAATCCATCATATAAACAGAACCAATGACCAAAAACCACATGATTATCTCAATAGATGCAGAAAAGGCCTTCGATAAAATTCAACATCACTTTATGCCAAAAACACTCAAACTAGGTATTGATGGAACATATCTCAAAATAATAAGAGCTATTTATGACAAACCCATAGCCAATATCATACTGAATGGGCAAAAGCTGAAAGCATTCTCTTTGAAAACTGGTAGAAGACAGGGATCCCCTTTCTCACCACTCCTATTCAATATAGTACTGGAAGTTCTGGTCAGGGCAATCAAGCAGGAGAAGGAAATAAAGGTATTCAAATAGGAAGAGAGGAAGTCAGATTATCTGTTTTCAGATGACATGATTGTGTATTTAGAAAACACTATCGTCTCAGCCCCAAAACTCCTTAAGCTGATAAGCAACTTCAGCAAAGTCTCAGGATATAAAATCAATGTGCAAAAATCACAAGCATTCCTGTACACCAAAAATAGACAGAGAGCCAAATCTTGAGCAAACTCCCTTTCACAATTGCTACAAAGAGAATAAAATACCATAGAATACAACTTACAAGGGATACGAAGGACCTCTTGAAGGAGAACTACAAACCACTGCTAAAGGCAATAAGAGAGGACACAAACAAATGGAACAACATTCCATGCTCATGGATAGGAAGAATCAATATCGTGAAAATGGCCATACTGCCCAAAGTAATTTATAGATTCAATGCGATACCCCTCAAACTAGCATTGACTTTCTTCACAGAATTAGAAAAAACTACTTTAAATTTCATATGCAACCAAAAAGGAGCCTATATAGCCAAGACAATCCTAAGCAGAAAGAACAAAGCTGGAGGCATCATGCTACCTGACTTCAAACTATACTACAAGGCTACAGTAACCAAAACAGCATAGTACTGGTACCAAAATAGATATATAGACCAATGGAACAGAACAGGGCCTCAGAAAAAACACCACACATCTACAACCATCTGATCTTTGACAAACCTGACAAAAACAAGATATGGGGAAAGGATTCCCTATTTAATAAATGGTGTTGTGAAAACTGGCTAGCCATATGCAAAAAACTGACACTGGACCTCTTCCTTACACCTCATACAGAAATTAACTCAAGATGGATTAAAGATTTAAACATAAGACCTAAAACCATAAAAACCCTAGAAGAAAACCTAGGCATTACCATTCAGGACATAGGTATGGGCAAAGACTTTATGACTAAAACACCAAAATCAATTGCAACACAAGCCAAAATTGAGAAATTGGGATCTGATTAAACTCAAGCACTTCTGTAGAGTACAATAAACTACTATCAGAGTGAACAGGCAACCTACAGAATTGGAGAAATCTTTTGCAATCTATCCATCTATCAAGGGGCTAATATCCAGAACCTACAAGGAACTTAAACAAATTTACAAGAAAAAAAACAACCCCATCAAAAAGTGGGCAAAGGGTATGAACAGACACTTCTCAAAAGAAGACATTTATGCAGTCAACAGACACGTGAAAAAAAAAGCTCATCATCTCTGGTCTTTAGAGGAATGCAAATCGATACCATCTCACACCAGTTAGAATGGTGATCATTAAAAAGTCAGGAAAAAACAGATGCTGGAGAGGATGTGGAAAAATAGGAACGCTTTTACACTGTTGGTGGGAGTGTAAATCAGTTCAACCATTGTGCAAGACAGTGTGGCAATTCCTCAGGGATCTAGAACCCAAAATACCATTTGACCCAGCGATCCCATTACTGGGTATATGCCCAACAGATTATAAATCATTCTACACATGCACACGTATGTTTATTGCAGCACTATCCATAATAGCAAAGACTTGGAACCAACCCAGATGCCCGTCAATGTTAGACTGGATAAAGAAAATGTGACACATATACACCATGGAATACTATGCAATCATAAAAATGAATGAGTTCATGTCCTTTACAGGGACATGAATGAAGCTGGAAACCATCATTCTCAACAAAATAACACAGGAACAGAAAACCAAACACTGCATGTTCTCACTTGTAAGTGAGAGTTGAACAATGAGAACACATGGGCACAGGGAGGGAAACATCACATACCGGAGCCTGTCAGGGGGTAGGGGGGAAGGGGAGGGATAGCATTAGGAGAAATACCTAATGAAGATGATGGGTTGATCGGTGCAGCAAACCACCATGGCACATGTATACCTATGTCATAAACCTGCATGGTCTACACATGTATTTCCCAGAACTTAAAGTATAAGAAAAAGGTTTTACTTCTTTCTTTCCAAAAAAAAAATGCTAATATCCAACATCCACTGTATATGTGTGGTGTTTATTTACATGTATTGACTTCTGTGTTATTACTTACTTAAGTTGACTTTCTGTGTAGCTTAATAATTAATGTAGTTATACATAAAATATACACAATTTTAAGAAAATTTTTCAAAAGTCAATAACCTCTATCTTCTATGATTCTTAGATTCCTTTATTTATAGGTTGTCTTTTGCACTTTCTTATTTTTCCCCTTACATCATAGAAACTCTGGCCTAATATAAAGTGCTTGATCCTTGCAAGTTACCAGCTTGCCCTTTAGTTGGCTGTCTCCTTTATGCAGCAATATAAAGAGAATACAACCACAGTGAGCTAATTTTTACCTAATTTCCTTCTCCTGGGGAACAAGACAAGGGAATGTATTTTGACCTCGATAAAACAAAATGGATTTGTATTAATGGCATACTAGAGAAAATCCATTAAAGTCATTTCAGATGATAAAAAAATTGTTGAGATTTTTCAGACCATAATAAGGTTTTTAATAGAAATAACTTTAATTTTCTTATTGAAATAAAATTAAAGTGCAATTCTTTTCTCATTTCTCTGGTTGGAAAAAAAGTGAGTTAACTGATCTACCAAGCTGAAAACACACAAATACAAGTGAAGCTGTTGAAGATGCTAGAGCAATTTATCCAAGACGCATACTCATCTGAGGCCATTCTGTATTAGTACTTTTTGAACCTAAGGAAGCAGTATATTGGGGAAGGAAGAGTCATACTTTAGGACTAAGGTTTCTTAGAGGTCCCAGATAAAAACAAGCAAACAAACATGTAAATATTTGTCATATTTTGTAGGATGCGGGGATAAGATCATTAGAAAGAAATACTTTGTGGTTGTTGCAACTGGGGGATAGTTTAATGGATTTTTCTATTCAATGGGAGATAAAGTTCATATTTAGCTCCCTTTCTGCAGCCTAAGAGAATGTTTGAAGCACCCTCTACTTACTACAGGGCAGGAAAGCACATGAGGCTGACTCACAGCAGAGGATGTCAGACTTAGAGAAAAGCCATTCCTGGTTAATAACTAATTCATGGCAGGTATTTTATAAAGCACATTGGTTAGAGAAAATATTCTTAGGAATAAAAAACAAATACATTAATTATAAGTTGAATCAACTTTCAGCAAGTCCACAAATAGAGATGGAAAATAATATCTTTGATGCAAAGAAATAACATCTCAGAACAGAGGAATGCGGGGTCAAGAGATATGGACACTATGTTTCAATTTTTTTTTTCCTTTTTTTTTTTTTTTTTTTTTTTTGGTATTTTGCTTTTCTAAACTTCCTAACCCCCCTTGCATGTGACTCAGTGCTGGCCAATGGAATGTGGGAAAAGAGACACAGGCCACTTTCAGGCCTTGGCCCATACCTATCTCAAGAGAGTCTTCAGGGTGTACAAACAGGATATTTATTGGTCCTGAGCACAAAGGCGAGTCAGAGGAAAATATGTTTTCATACACAGGTTTATAAATATTTTCCTTCAAGTCCAAATGTTGAAGCAACCTTTGTGCTACAGGCGTTTTTGAATGTGAGACTGAGCTTTTGTTGCTTGAAAGGAAGAATGAGTCATTTTAAACAAATGACCTAGCAAAACACCAGGGATCTTGATATAGAATCATCAAATCAACTTGTACATGACTACTTTGCTCTCCAACCAAATTGCGTAATTTTTCTTCTTTAAATCCAATATTAATTAGATTTCCCTTTGACTTCTATTAGTGTCCTCCTCCAATGTCTTTACTGGAAAGAAATATTTTTCTGTATCTTGTAATTTTCCTGCACAGGATTTTCCACACTGAAGTTTGTTCTTTATGTAGGTTAAAGAACATAAAAACTTTAAAACTTTTAGTTTCTTGAATAAATATATGTATTGAAGACTATGTGACAGAAGATGTGCTAATGACCACAAAAAAGTTATGGTTTTTGCCTTATGGAATGGGGAAGATGATATTCATCAAAGAATCACACAAATATAGTAAAATTACTACTTTGATCAGTGTAGTTAAGGAGAAACAAATGACAAGATGAGACCTGGTAACACCTGCTGTATTAGTCCGTTCTCATGTGGCTAATAAAGACATACCTGAGACTGGGTAATTTATAAAGGAAGGAGGTTTAATAGACTCACAGTTCCATATGGCTGGGGAGGCCTCACAATCATGGCGGAGGACAAAGGGCGAGCAAAGTCACATCTTACATAGTGGCAGGTCAGAGAGCTTGTACAGGGGAACTCCCATTTATAAAACCATCAGATCTCATGGTACTTATTCACTACCAGGGGAACAGTATGGGGAAAACAGCATTCATGATTTAATTATCTCCACCTGGCCCTGCCCTTGACACATGGGGATTATTAAAACTGAAGGTAAGATGTGAGTGGGGACACAGCCAAACCATATCACCTGGTAAGAGCTTTCCTGGGGAACATGATCATGGAGCTGGAATTTAATGGAAGAGTATCCTTAACCAATTAAAGAGTAGTGTGCCACTCAGGGTAAGAAGTGGGGATAGATTTTCAGCATATTAGAAATACCTATGGTAGGTGGAAGCAAAGACTGTGGGAGAAATCAGAGGAAGGCAGGTATGGGATATGGTGTATCACAGAGAACTGGGGAGGGAAGAGCAGGATGTCCTGGAAGGGAAGGAGATTGTGAGAGCATGTGGTATCAAGGTGTAGAGGCACAGGTTTGCTTTTTCCCCTAGTAATAATGAAAAGCCATTGGCATAATTAAGAAGGGATTCGAAGTTGGAAGGTCCATTTAAAATGATATAATTTGTCTTTGGCTTATTTTTTTTTTTCAGTTCAAGTTAATACTTATCAGAAAATTAATTATGGTATTTCCTGTCATTACATACTATTAAACATATTAAAGCATCCAAATAGGAGCTGTGCAAGACATCAAAAATAGGGTCAATTTTACTCTCCACAGGAACAAGAGTATTCTCTTTTCAGAAACAATAGGATTCTAAATTGAAGAATGAATGCACAATTTGCACATAATGAAACCTTCTCCCAAACAGATAAATTAGCCTAAAGGTATTAATTGCTTACGTGAAGGACCTTTGAGGTCTTTTTATTATTATTTTGCATAAGATCATTCAGCTTGATGAGAGAGTGAGTATTGTATCTAAAAAACACTTTGAAGATGGGAATATTATATTCCCAGTGGACTGCAAGCTGCAGTTTCCATTAAGTTATGTAAAATGACATATCAGAGAAGCCTACTGTTCAGAGTGATCTATACCCACGATTAAATTTTTAAAATCTATACATGTGCAGTAGAGAAAAGGGATCGAATCATGAATTGTTGATATTTCACACACAAGAAAACGCACTTTTAATTTGTCAGTTGCCTATTGTTGTTACCATATATGCAAATAAGGTGCTTATATTTTTCATGTAAATGATTTTTCAGAACTTCGATCCATTACCCCACAAAGAGTGAAAATCTGGTTTTCAGGCCTGTGCTATTTGAGAAGGGGAATGTGTTCAAAGTCACCTTTGGATTAGCTTTTAGTTTCTTGACAGACTTTATCCCAAGGGACCTTTTACTCATTAGTCACAGTAGCTTCTCTCCTGCATTCAAGGACTCAGAACTCTCTCTTTGGTAATATAAGGTATTGTCCCAGAAAATTTCTATTCTTTTCCTTTAAAGGTTTGTGTTGTACATAGACCTATGGAATCAGCCTTTCTGAATTGAACAAAATCGTAGAGGTTATCTTGTCTAGTCTCCTGGTTTTAAAAATGAGGAAAATAAGGTTTTAGTATACACTACCTAATGAAAAGACCTCTGATCTTGAAGCCAAAAGACTTGGCTTGGATCCACTCACCCATTCATTCATTCATTCACTCACCATCCACCGTCTGCCTGGGTTTTACTTTGCAGGATGCTTGGCAGTGAGGGCATTAAAGCAAGACAGTAATAGTCTCTCTTTTCTAGAAGCCAAAAACTAAGAGATGAGAAAGACACACTAATCTGGGTGATTCTAGACAAATAAGGGAAACAGAGAGATTCTGTTTCCTTGTCTTTTAATTGGCAGTAACAGTAATAGTAACAATAACAATCTCCTGGGGTCAAACTGAGGTGGTGGGAGAAAAAAATGAGGTTGACAGAAAGCTCCTTTTGGGTATCCCAGATAGGTAACTAAGAAGCATGTGCTTAACACAGTCGTTTTTCCTTTTTTTTCCCCCCCCCAAAACAAGGGGTGGAGCTGAAAAATATACTTGGGAAAGGTGTCTAGGGAAAAGCTGGTGGTCTTTCACCCTCCCCTTCTAGAGTGAATAGAGAAGAGATTGCCACTGTCTTGTGAATCTCTCCCGTTTTTTGTCTCTTGCCAATAGTTAGAGCTGGGGTTACTTCAGTGCTTTGGAAGTTTCTGTTGGAGGAAGACCATTGGTTTTGCTGAAGAGGGAATGGAGCTGGGTTTTAATTCTGGTTGTATTTATCAGCTGTTTGACTTTGGGCAATATTTAGTATTTCCTGAAATCTGTTTGCTGTCAGTAGAATGGGGGTATTGGAGCATCTGCATGCTTTGGCTAGAAGAGAGAGATATATGAATTATTTCTCTTAGCCCTTCCAGTAACTCTCTTTTGTTTAGCTGGGGTCGATTTGAGAGAAGGCCTAAAATATCATCTAATGCTTCTTAAAGTTCCACCAGCTATGGAGTATAAAATGACACAAACATTGGGAAATTATTCTCTTATGAAATAAATACACACTCCCTTATGACCCAGATTGACCCCCCAAAATAAAAGTATGTTCACACAGAAACTTCACATGAATGTTCAGAGGAGCTTTATTCACAATATCCTTAAACTGGAAACAACCCAAATTCACCTGCCTGTCAACAGGATAGAACGGATAAACAAATGGTATATCCATACAATGGTATACTATTAGAAAATAAAAAGTAAAATACTGACTGCATTTGCAACAACATGGATGACTCTCAGAAATATGGTATTAGGTAAGAAAAATGGACGAGAAAAAGCACTGTATGATGCCATCTATATAAACTTCTAGAACAGGAAAAACTGATTTCTGCTGATGGAAATTGGAACAGTAGTTGTTTCTGGGAAGTTTAGAATTGACTGGAAGAGGGCGTGAGGGAGCTTTTTGGGGTGGTTGTATGAATGGATATCACATCATCAAATTTTATACTTAAGATTTGTGCATTTTCTTATATGTCAAGTTCACTTCAATAAAAATACATCCACCAATGAAAAACCCAACTTAGCAATTTAAAGCTTCTGGAAGAATAAGCAGGAAGCACAGAAATCATTCTCGTCTTTTGCATGGATTAGCTTAACCAATTGCTGTTTTGACAAACAGAAATCTGTTTACAGCAACCTGAGAGTTGGAGAATCATGCTGAAACTTTAAAAACAAATATTTTCCACATATACATATATGGATCTAGAGATCAGCCTAAGACATATTTGGAGTAGTGGGTCTCATCTGAGAAGTGTGTGTGTTCACCAGGAGAATGAGCTTCTCGTATTGCCAACTGCAGGGAGCATCATTGACTAAGGACCCCAAATGCTGGACTCTGAAATTCATCATCCAGTTTGTGCTGAGGCCATGTTTCCCACAGCATGCTCCTGCCATTGACTGGGCACAGCTGGGTTACTGAGGCAGGCCTGTCCAATCAGAGATGAGGGCTTCCTTTGGGAGGCAACTTTGGTTTGAGGACTCCTCCCCTTCCACTATCTCTATCCCCACTGCCTCACCAAACGTTCTTAGAATGTGCTACACACTAAGATACATCCTTTCAATCTTCCTCTCTCTCTCCTTCACTTGTGATCACACCTGCATCAAGATCTGACTGTCCTCGCAGCTTCTGCCCCTTTTCTCTTGCAGGTAGATCCCTAGTGCCTGTGTTACATATATCATTCTGTTTTGGTATTTGCTTCTCGAAGGATCGACTGAAAACATGTGTGTGCAATGTGCGTGTGTGGGTGGAGGGAGGGAATCAGAATCAGGCCACATTTTCTAACCACACCCAACCCTCTTGTCCATCTCTGCTGGACACTCATGGGTGTGCAGCAGCCGTAGCATTCAGGCACCTTGGCAAGATTACAAAACATTTGCTAGGCCTTCTCATGCTCCTTTTTATAATAAATCTGTAGCAAAAAGCACAAAGCAGCTGTAGCCCAGGAACAGTTCTAATATTCATAATATTAATACTTACGATACTATTACATATCATGATACTATTAGAACTAAACCTTCACTGCTTTACAGCTTGCCTAATTTCTTTCAGGCCCTGCGTTAGTTCCTAAAGTTATAATGTGCAGCTTTATTATGATCTAGTATAAATCTGAATCTGACCTATGAATATCTTTAGTTTTTTTCTTTAATAGATAACATCATTAACAACCTTTCCCTTAAAAATCGAAGTAATGGTAAGAGTTAAGTGATCTCTCAAAATATATCATAGAGAATGCTGGGAATATTTTGTCTTTGAAGGAACAGATTTGTCGTTTGGAATCTGATTTTAAGAAGATACATTATTTTGCTCTGAGAATAAAATTAAAAAGGCATTTACAAAGTTTGATTGAGCTGACTATGAAACACAGGACATTAAGAGCAAGATTTGCTGAATATTATTCATTAGCAATATATTTTTAAAAATAGGCTTATTTTACCAAGTAGTGAGGTGTTGCCTACTGGGTCTAAAAAAGGGTAAAATCTACTCAGAAGATTTGGCATAGGTTAGGGTTAATCTTGTCAGAGACCGTGGTCTAATACAAAAATGTGAGAACTCTGTGATTAAGTAAGAATGATTTGTGCTTTGGTGTAAAGGGTTTTCTTTAAAAGGAGACTTCAGTATACATAAAATATTTCCAAAAAGATCCACTTAAAGTTATTAACACAGATCGCTTCCCAGGACTGGGACAGAGACTTGGGCTTCGTAGGAAACTTATTGTTTGCATCCTATGCCCCTACATGCTGTTTAAGCAAACTTTAAACCATGTGACTATGTTACCTTTTAATAAATAAAAAATGTTCAGATAATATCTAGGACATGTGACAAAAGATATAATAAGGATATAATTTGGAGAATACAGCTTACAGTTGTAAATGAATATAAGAAAAATAAGCAAATGACTGGCCATCTTGATGTGAGCCTTTGGAAGGCAGAGTATGACTACTGCAAGAGAAATCAAGAAGGAGATTGTTCAGTTATGATATATTTAAGAAGGCTTTTTATACACATCATGGTTGTAATTCTATAACTGAGTCATTTGGTGTCTGCTGGTGATTCATAACTTACTGGATATTCTGGTTAAAATGTCAACATCGCTTAGAATGAAAATGCAGAGGTATCAAAAAAATCAAATGTAATATTTTGGGGGAAATCAGCAGACCATTACTCTGTGACCAAGCTCTGTTAAGTGAGCATTATCTCATGGTGTTTTTGCAGAATCAGTCTCAGTATATGAGAGTGTGATTAATATTGTGCACTATGAAAGCTAATGCTCTATATTTCTGTTCATGACTCTATAACCACAGATTCTTTTTTAAATTAACATGCAACACATACAGGGAGGAATTTTAAAGGACACTTACACCATTGAGAAGCAACTTTATTATATGGCTTTATGGAGTTCTATGTTTGTTTTCTTTCACCAGGTTCCAGAAAATCTTGTTGATATTAGAAGCCTACAGCTGAGTTTTTAAAAAATCAACACAAGGATTTGAAAATCCAGCTATGTTCTCTTTTGCTTTACAATTTCCCACCAGAACTCACTGTAAATTTTATGGTTCATACAGCAGGGGGCAAGTCAGGTGGTTCTTTTCACCATTTCTGCGACAGACCCAATGGAGGAAGGTCCTGGACATAGACTCAAAGGTTATTTTAATAATCTGTAACTCACTGACTTTAGCAATTTTGCCCTTAATCTCTGTGTCTCATATTCTTACTTGTGTCTTCCTATTTTCTAGAACATTTATGAACTTAATGAGATGACAGATTATCCAGAAAGTGTTTTGACTTCTTAGGAAAAACAGTATGATCTATGTAGTGAGTTGAATGGTGGCTCCCCAAAAAACACCTCTAACTGGACCACCACCTAGAAACTGTGATGAGACTTTCTTTGTAAGATGAGATCATGCTGAATTATTTGGTGGGCCCTACAGTCAATGACAAGTATCCTTATAAGAGACAGAAGAGGCAGGGACACAGAAGAGAAGGCCATGTAAAAATGGAGGCAGAGATTAGAGTTATACAGCTGCAAGCCAAGGAACCCTGGGAATCACCGGAAGCTGGGAGAGGCAAGGAAGGATTCTCCTCTAGGGCTTTTGGAGGGAATGTGGCCCTGCTGACACCTTGATTTCACTCTGTCCTCCAAAACTGTGAAGAAAAAATCTCTGTTTTAAGCCACCAAGTTTCTGGTAATTTGTTACAGCAACCACAGAAAACTAATACACTTTGATTCGAAGTACTCATCGTTATCTGACCTTAAATCATATGATTAAGCACAGGAAAGTTATTTGAAAAGTTATATAGGAACTAGTATATATAGTATATAAAGGTGGGGTGAGCCGGGAGCGGTGGCTTACGCCTGTAATCCCACCACTTTGGGAGGCTGAGGCGGGAGGAATGCTTGAGACCAAGAGTTCATGACCAGTCTGATAACATGGCAAAACCCTGTCTCCATGAAAAATACAAAAATCGGCTGGGCATGGTGACATGTACCTGTAGTCCCAGCTAGTCAGGAGGCTGAGGTGGGAGGATCACTTGAACCCAGGAAGTTGAGGCTGCAGTGAGCCATCATTGCACCACCATACTCCAGTCTGGATAACAGGAATGAGACCCTATCTCAAAAAAAAAAAAAAAAAAAAAAAAAAAAGTGCTGTGATTTATGACAGATTCAGCAATTTTGTCCCCCAAGAGACATTTGGCAATATCTAGAGGCATTTTTTGATGTCACAATGTAGGAGATGTGCTACTGGCATTTGGCGGCTAAAGCCAGGGATGCTCTAAACATCCTACATTGCATAGGGAAGTTCCCCTAAAACAAAGAATTATCCAGTCTATAATGTCAATAGTGCTGAGGCTGAGAAATCCTTGTGCACGAGAAAGCCTATAGCACTGTGCAATTAAAACCTTAGCTCTGCCATGAATTTGTGAGCAAGACAATTTATCCTGGGAAGTAAACCTTTGAAGCTGTAGTTTTCTCATCTGTAAAACACGTTGATACTGCCAGGCCTCTTTAAAGTTTCAAAAAGATAATGTCAGTCAAGGAATTTTATACTTTAAGAATTCTTTAATAGTAACAATGATGCTTTCATTACGACTATTCCTATATGTCTTTAATGCAAACAAAAGCAAATCTTTGATTTTTAATTAACATCGTAGGAAGTCCACAATAGCGAAATTCACACAGCCACAGGGGAACCACTTTCATACTTTTATGGTTATTATCTCCGATAGAATAGTTCTCAGAAATTTCATATTATTGTTTAGTGATTTTTTCAGTGGCAAGGATACTCTGGAGGTGCCCTTAAAGTTTCTCTGGGGAGCTTATAATTTATGTCAGATAAATAACAAAATCCAAGCAAAACAGAGAGTTGGAATTTTAAAGTAATATGCATGGTAAAAGCAGGGCTAGCACTATGCAGCTTTTACAGTGATTTTGGTATTTTTTTTCCTAATGGTTATTATAACAACCCCATGAAGCTAGGTGACAAGTGCTGTCTTCATTTGACTTAGGGGCAAACTGAAGCTCAGAGCAGCAAATGTGCTTAGACAGCAAATGGCAGGGCTATGATTAGAACTCAGATGTTCTCCTTATTCTACTATGAAGCGTCTGCAAACACCAGCACATTGGAATAGGGTTTTAGTAATCATCACTGGAGTATGTCAGGAAAAGTGAATATTTATTTGAAACTCAAAGGCAAAATTCTTTGATAGGCATTTCTAGGAAGAAAATTTTAGTTATAATACAGAACGTGAGAATAAAACTTGTTTCAGAAGCAGGCTGGGAAAATTCCTGTGATGCTCAATCAAAGGCCTTCATCTAAGAATTTTTATTGAACACCTAAAGTATAGCAAGTGGTACTCTAAATGCTGTAGCAAGGGCAGAGGGGAGAAGAAGTAAACATGATGTCTAATTCAGAAGGGTCGTATACTAAGAAAAAAACCAAATCTTTTAAATCGATTTATGCCAAAAAAGTAATGGCATACATTGATTGTTGATTAGTGGCAAAGAAGGAATACATTAAAGCAGGGGTCCCCAACTCTTAGGCAGCAGACCGGTACTGGTTTGTGGCCTGTTAGGAACTGGGCTGCTCAGCAGGAGGTGAGCAGCAAGTGAGAGAGAGTGAAGCTTCATCTGTCTTTGCAGTCGCTCCCCATCACTCACTTTACCACTTGAGCTCTGGCTCCTGTCAGATCAGTGGTGGGATCAGATCCTCGCAGGAGCACGAATCCTGATGTGAACTGTGCATATGAGGGATTTAGTTTGCATGCCGCTTATGAGAACAAAACTAGTGCCTGATGATCCGAAGCAGTTTTACCCCAAAACAGCCCCTCTGCCACCATGCTCCACATGTCCATGGGAAAATAGTCTTCCATGAAACTGGTCCCTGGTGACAAAAAGGTTGGAGACTGCTGCATTAAAGAGACTATTTACCAAAAATAAGATTCATTCAATACTAGTCCATTGAGATAGTTCTTTAAAAAGTGAGGGGTTCTTTTTTGGTTAAACAAGTATGGAGAAGACTATGTATCCATTGATTCTAAAATGTTGTGTGTATGTGTATGTGTAAGTAGCAGGTGTGACATAGCTGTAGTTGCCTATATATCAATGAACATAGTTATTATTCTTGGAATAATGAAAACTTCTGGATGCTTCAGTCACTTTACAGACCATTTGAGTCCTTGCCTGATCTCTGGAAACTTCTTTGACATCTTCTAGTCAAGGAAGTGTCAATATTAAAACTCCCATAATAGATACAAGTAGCTTGAGATGATATCCTAGGGACCATAGTAAAACACTCTTAAATATTGTGTCAGCAGTGATCTTGATGATACCAAAAACTACTGTATAAAAAAATGACAGTGAATCTTACTTTGAAAAGTTATTCAGAGTCAGATTCTAAATGTGAAATTTTGTTAATACTGTAGTAAATTACCTTTTCCTTTTTATATATGCATGTGGCTGATATACAATTAAACTCTACCTGTAAGTTTGCAGGCACTGTCACTATTTACAAAATTATAAGTGACTAATAAAATATCATGTCATATTTGGCATTATTATTTCTTACTTAACAATACTCAAAATGATATATCTTAATAATATCATATGGCAATTTAAATTCAATGCATATATTTACCTCTTATAATACATGGAAGCATATCAGCATATAGAAATGCTAATAATTATGATATTAGAGGCTCTAAGAAGTTTTACAGTAGAGAAGTAGATTAATTTTTACATACACTTTATGATAATCCTTCTATAACATTTATGTCTTGTGTGACTTAATTTTATATTTCGATTATCAATTCATAATACACCTTTGATAAAGACATGCAATATAGGCTTACATTAGACCTATGTTAACTTCTAAAACTGTGTTTTTGAGATAAATATTTACTTCTTTAAATAAGAATGATTATTTGAATTATTTTCAAAGGCAGGTACTCTAATCAACCAACATTATTTGCATCTGTAACTTACTATGGGTCAGTTCGTAATAAATTGGGTATTTGAAAGAAATTATTTGAAATTATTTTAATTAGATCACCGCTTGGCTGAAATAAACAACATATGTGTTAGAGTAGCAATAGCACTTAGGATGGTTAGTTTTATGGTCAACTTGACTGGGTCATAGGGTACCCAGATATTTGGTCAAACATTAGTCCGGGTGTGTTTGTGAGGATGTTACTGATTTAGGTTAGCATTTGAGTTGGTAGACTGAGTAAAGCAGGTTGTAACCCCTCATGTGCGTGGCCCTCATCTAATCAGTTGAAGGCCTGAATCCAACAAAAAGGTGGAGGGAACTCCTCCTCCCTGGCTGCTTGAGATGGAACATTGGCCTTTTCCTTCCTTGACCTTGAACTGAAACATACTCTGCTTGGGGCTCCAGGCTGCCAGCTTTTAGACCATCAGCTCTGCAAGGTTTCCAGTTTGCTGACTGCAAATCTTGGAACTGCTCAGCTTCCATAATCATGGGAGCCATGTATATATAAATATACAACCTATGGTTCTCTGGAGAACTCTACACCCAACCTTGATAATTCTTTTCTTTTCTCTTTTATTTTGGAGACAGGGGCTCGTTCTGTCACCCAGGCTGCAGTGCAGTGGTGTGTTCAGCTGACTGCAGTCTCAACCTTCTGGGCTCCAGTGATCCTCCCACCTCAGCCTCCCAAATAGCTGGGACTACAAGTGGGCACCACCATGCCTGGCTAATTTTTAAAAGTATTGTTTGTAGAGATGGAGTCTCACTATGTTGCCCAGGCTGGTCTCAAACTCCTGGGCTCAAGTGATCCTTCTGCCTCAGCCTTCTAAAGTGATAGGATTACAGGCCAACCTTGATCATTCTTTTTAGCCTCTCACTACTCAAAGCGTGACCCTGGACCAGCAGCATTGACCTCACCTGAGAGCTATTAGAAATGCAGAATCTCAGGCCCCACCCAAGACCTACTGAATCAGAATCTGCATTTTGACAAGATCCCCAGGTGACTTGTATGCACATTACATTTGAGAAGTACTTCTTTAGACTATTTTGAAGTCTTTGCCTATAATTTGTGTTACTAGAGTACAAAAGAACCTTATAATTATTTGGCATTAATACTTCAAGGGAGGCACAATAGGGAGATTGTAACAAAGTTTTTTTTTTTTTTTTTTTTTAGAATTTTGCATAACATTTGAGGAATAATTTTGGAATGACGAGAGGAAAAAAATTACCTTTGAAATTTATATTCCTGGAAAATTTTAAGGTTTATCAATTTCTAAATAATAATATACTACAATTGACATCTGGTTATTCTGTAGCAATAACAAGCAGCTTTCTATAATTCACATTACAAATAAACTTTGTAGATACCACTGTGAACATCTTCAAACATTTTAACGTTTATCAAGAGTGGATTGCACAACTGGTCTGTGATACACTGGGGCTAATAGTAACCACTGTTTAACAGTAATATCTTGAATTTTCTCATGCAAAGAATAACATTAATATAGCACTTTAGAATTTTCAAATAAAGTTCACATACATCAGTAGCCTACAAGATTCTTTCAATAAGCTTCTGAGATAGCTATAGGACATTTCTTCTGAAATAGTTTTATAATTATTACTTTTCTTGTATATTTACCTTTTTAAGTCAGAAAAGTCAGTTTAAATTTAAATTTAATAAATATTTTTTGATACTGGCTCAATTTTATTATTTTCAATGGTTATTAGTACCACTCCTATTGCTCAAGCAAGACTAGATTTTGTTGTTGTTGACTGAGTTTGCCTCTTATTTATATTTTTTGTGGCAAAGAAATCAAGCACTGTTGCTTCTTTCCTTGGCAGCCCACTTGCCTCCTTTCTGAGTGCAACAGGGAAATGGCCATGTGTAATTCATTTGACAGTCTCTGCTTTTTGTTTCTGAGGAAGTAACTCTACTTAGTTATCATCACACAAAAGTGTCTTGCTGTTGGGCAGAGATGAAGTTGCTATTGTATCTGTATGTCTAGAGCAGGATTTAATTGTGAGAGAAAATGATATACTATCACACTGAAATTTTATCTTGCCCAATGCCCAAGGGACATTTAGGCATGGGAGGTTAGCCAAGAGATATCAAGAGAGCAGCTGACGCAACTGAGACTGGATCTCAGTCCTGGAGAATTGGGCTGCTGGTACTTAGAGGAGTAAAGAGGACTATAGGGCACTTGTCTTTTGGTTTAAATAAGACAATATTTTACTCTGAATACAGGAAATAAACTTCCAGTTTAGAATATTGCATTATAATAACTTGGTGTATTTGAAAGACAGTAATGTGAGAAATGAGAAAATTGCTTTCTGGTAATTATTCCACTCATGGACACATTGATAGAATTTTTAGACAATGTGTTAGGAGGAAAGATAATTTGAGGGTATAGAAGTATCACTTCTATGAGATCAAACTTAAAATTGTTTTTACTATATTATGTGAACAACATCCAGTTGTTTTTTAAGATTTGAAATTCCCTGTTTGGGTTTTAAAAAAATAATTCATAAATGTAAGATTGGGTAAACAATTAGGCTGGTTAGTCAAAATACATATTTCTTTCTAAAACTAATTAACTGTTCACAAGAATATAATATAATGAAAAAGACTTTGTTTCTAAGAATTCAAAGCCATAAAAGTAAAGGGCAAAGACACAAGAAGAGGTGGTGTAGAAAAATAGACTCATTCCATGCATAATTAAACAAAATTAAGTCTTTCATGAAGATTCAATATTGCTAATTAATACTAAAACTTCAACTTTTCAACATTTGCCATTGCAATAACTTAGCTTCTATCATACTCCCTCTAATCTCTCTCTCAAGAGGTTTCTTTCTCCCTGCCTTCAAACAAGCAGTTTGCTCTATCTTGACACAAGAGAACAAAACAAAAAAATTTCTAGCTAGGCCTCACTATTCCGAGGCACCACTTTGAATTTATTGTTCATTCCTTTCCTGCCAAAACTCTCTTTCCAAAGTCATTGCCACACTCTTCGTCCTTAAAATATTTAATGTAAGGAAAAGCACCTAGCATATAGCTGGTACTCAAATATTTGTACCTTTTTTCCTTTGTATAAATTCCAAGGGTTTATTTTCAGAGTCCTTGGTTCCTTTGATCTCTCCATAATAGTTAATAGTCTTTACTTCCAGTTGAATTTCCTGCTTCAGGTTTTCCGTGTTTTCTCTCTGTTCAGATTTCTGGGTTACACTGGCATTTGTCTCCATTTGTAAGACACACCACACTGTTCTCTCTTTGACCACACTTGCCTTGACTTCTTTGATGACTTATCTTTTTCTTCCCACTCTTTCCCCTTGATGAGCTCATCCACAAGTCTACAACTCATGTTCTAAGAGGCGAAAGACTTCCAACTCTGTATTGTAACTTCTAATCTCCTTACCACACTCCATTTAAACAAAAAAAAGTCAATTGTTTGTTAGATATTTCTCACTCGGATATCCTACTGTTAGCGCAATACCAGTATTTTTCAAATTCGATTAATTATATTTGATGCTAAACCAGCAGCATTAACTTCCACTTCCTCTTGGCATCAGTATTATTCTCATCACTTAAAGTCAAAACTCTTGTTTCGCACTTGATTTTTTTTTTTCTTTTTTGGTTTATTAAGAAACAATCAGTCTCTAGATTCAGTAAGGTTTTTCTTAGAAAATGTCTCTAGTTGCTATTCCATCAGTTTCATAATTTCTATAGCCAACACAAATACTATAATCTTTTCCCATATCTTTATGGATCACAATGATAGTCACTTGGCAAATAGGAGACACATTTCAATGTTATTAATCTGTGCATAGAAGAGTATCCCATTAGAGTTTACCTTTTTTAAAAAAAGTTTCTCTTAAGAGACATGCCAAAAACTTGCTTTGGAATCAAAAAAGGTATCCTCAACCTTCATCATCCCCCAAAGATATAGGGGTTCTTTCATTGTAGGGTAAAACCACCTTTGGTTGACAGAGGCCTACATTCCTCAGAAGAGTAACAACCTTGTGTTTGGAGAATTTAAAATGAAAAGCTCCCCAACACCCTGGGGAGGGAAAGGGAAAGTGGTCTCTGAGTGGCTGACACTGAACCAATCCAGACCCCAAAGAACTGAGAGCCAAGAGCTACAGCACTGGAAACTCAAGTAAGGGGTACGCTTGCCCTTGTGTTAGCACTGAGGGAAAAGGCTCCTGCTTCCATGTTGAACCACCATAGCCTGGAGCTGGGTTATCAGGTCATTATTCCAGAAATGGATTGGCATTGACTTTTGAGCTTTATAGAACCCAACTTCTGTAGTTCCAACCACACAGTAACAAGAACCAGAGTGCACTAGAGTCCAGCATTCACCCTTATTGGATGTGCAAATTGGGCCTCATGGATGCTGAAGGTTTTAGTTGATGAAAGGTGGGTTCTCAAGAAGAAAATATGCGACGATCTACTAATAAATATACTAGGGACTCAAGATATTACGGGGAAGGTGAATTTATTTATTTATTTATTTATTTATTTTTATTACTATTTTGAGACCGAGTCTCACTCTGTTGCCCAGGCTGGAGTGCAGTGGCGTGATCTCGGCTCACTGCAACCTCCACCTCCTGGGTTCAAGCGATTTTTGTGCCTCAGCCTCCTGAGTAGCTGGGACTAGAAGCATGTGCCACCACACCCAGCAAATTTTTGTATTTTTAGTACAGATGGGGTTTCACCATGTTGCCCAGGCTGGTCTTGAACTCATGACCTCAGGTGATCCACCCGCCTCGGCCTCCCAAAGTGCTGAGGTTACAGTCATGAGTCACCATGCCTGGCCAAGGCATTTTATACTAATTTTCATATGCAAGCATACTATAATTTATAGGATATCACAGGTTTACTCAGGATAATCTCAGTTTAAACCTGTTATCCTGGTGTAATTTTGAGTAGTTTTCTCTTTATCTTCAATGGTGTCCTAGTTTGGATAACGTATTATGTGGTCTCCCTTCCTGTAAATCCAAAATTCTGGAGTATTGGGTTGAGGAGGGGTCTCTTACCTCCCATATGAATTAATATTGGGACTTTGGTCCTCAGACACACACAAAAACTATGCATTTTTTGAAATACTTGACCAATCAGCTTTCCCACAAAGACTACAAGGCTGCCTAGTATGTCCATTTTTATACAAATGCGAGAAGAGGGTTGTAGGCTTCCTCTACTCCTTCCCCTTCCCCTCAGTGGGTAGGATGTGCAACGTCTGCTCTGCTGTGCATGTTACACAGAAACAAGAGGGACAGGATAGTTCTTTAGTGAAGGAATAGAATTCATGCTCACTTGCAAGACAAAGCTCAGTGAATCTCAGACACTGATCAATTGGATTCGCTTCTCTCTTTTGGGTGCATGCAAGAATGTTGGTTTTAACTCTTTTTTTTTCCTTTTTTATAGGAGAGAAAACTCTTACATGGACAGCTCCCAAAATGAATGGTGTGACTCTTCAAGCTATGGTTTTCTAATTGGTGTCTTTGTTCCCCACGTATCTCTTCTTTAGTACATTTTACACTTGATCACTGCAAAACGCAAACATGAATTCAGATTGAACTCTCAAGGCCCATTACTATCTGGACTCTGACCCTGAATTTAACCTCATCTTTTTTTGTTCTTTCATGACCAGGTCAAGTATTAACTTCTTTCATTACAGAGCAATCTCAAATGTAATGGGCAATATGAATGATCCTGGGATCCACTGAAAATGAAGATTCTGATTCATGGGTCTAGGTGGGGCCCAAGATTCTGCATTTCTAACCAGCTTCAGGGTGATGCATGTATTGCTGCTCCTCTGGGTCACATTTTTAGTATCAACACTCTGTAAGTCTAGTTAAAAGTCTCAAGCTCAGTTTAAATCTTTTTTTTCAGGATGTCCAAATTAAGAGTTGCAAAATTGTCTTTGGTTGCTCTTAATGACAGACTACTCATTTTCAAGCATATATTCTCTAGGAGTCCTATTTAAGTGTTTCATTATCATATGCTATCCTCCCATGTACGCAGAAACTCTTTTAGTGCAGGCATTGTTTTCTGGAACTTTTGCAGTCTCCTGTAGTGGGATTATACTGCCTTTCACATGGTAGGTCAACAGTAAATATTCTGATTATTCTTGAGTGATGACTTCTAACTGTTCTATTACATGAGACCCCGAGATACACTTAAGTGTATAGTTTGGCAACAAGCAAATATTTTAAGCAAATTATAAAATATATTGAAGTTAGAAAATCTGACCCATCTGAAGAAAATACTTACTTAAATTATGAAGTTACAATGACAAAGCAAGAAGTAAAGGTCTTTGCATATTAAAGGTGTTATAAATCTCAACAGATTTCAAGAACTAGGTTAGGGGAGAATATGTATTTTTGGTTTGATTATACTTATTCTGGAAAACACACAAATCACAAAATTATTGGTTATCATCCTGAAAATTATTTCTAAACTCATTTATGTAAAATTGATTTATTGGCCACAAGTATAATAAACTGTTATGGGTAGAGTATATCCTCACAGTGAGTTCCTATTAAAGAGTTTTGAAGCATTTCAAAAGATAGACAGTCTACAGAAATAACATGCTGTAAACACTCTTCAGAACTTTAAAACAGAGTTGGAAACCTCCCACAGACATCAGGATATAACAGCCTGTAGAAAGGCTGGTGGAAATTTTAGGAAAATAAAGGAATAAAATGGTCATAAATCTTGACTAAAGACTTTGAATCTCAGTTTTCAAATGAATATATTGATTGAGTCATCTCTTAAGATTCTCAGAGGAAGTCATACGTTCCTGAGTAAATTTTATGGATATAGATGTTTCAAAATATGTGCTTTGCCAAGGGTTTGCACTTGCCTTCAGTAGAACAAATATATATCTGCAATAACTTTAACCTTTTCCTCATGAAAATCTCATCACTTCTTTAGGATCTCATGGTCCAGGAAAGAAATGGAAAGAACCAAATATTTTCTTACCTCTACCTTATTTTCTATGGGATTTTTATTCAATTTTGCTTCATTTTCAAATGAATGAATCATTATTTGGGCATTCCCCACTTATATTCTTTTTGGTAGCATTGTTAAGAAAGAAATGGTTCTTGTATAGATGTTCTAAGATGCGTCTTACTCTGTTTTGTGTTGTTATAACAGAATACCACAAACTGGGCCATTTATAAAAAATAGAAATTAAATTCTCACAATTTTGGAGACTGGGAAGTCTAATATCAAGGTGGCAATATCTGGCAAGGGTCCTCTGGCTGCATCATCTCAGGCAGAAGGCTGAGGGGCAAGAGAACACATGCATGAGAGAGGAAAGGGACCAAGCTCATCCTTTTATCAGAAATCCACTCCGATGATAACTAACATACTGCCTCAATAATGGTATTAGTTCATTCATAAGGGCAGAGCCCTCTTGATCTAATCACCTCTTAAAGGTCCCACCTGTTCACACTGTTGCACTGGGGATTAAATTTCCAACACATAAACATTGTGGGATGCATTCAAATAATAGCATTCCATCCCTGGTCCCCAAAATTCATTTCCTTCTCACATGCATAATACACTTATTCCACTTCAGCATCCCCAAAACCTTAACTCATTCCAGCACTATCTCAAAAGCCCATAGTCCAGAGTCTCATCTGAGTCAGATATGCGTGAGACTAAATGCAAGATTCATCCTGAGGCAAATTTCTCTCCAGCTGTGAACCTGTGAAACTAACATTACATGTGCTTCCGAAATACAATGGTGAAGCAGACACAGGATAGACATTTACATTCCAAAAGGGAAAAATAGGCACAAAGAAAGGGGTAACTGGTCCCAAGTATACCCAAAACCTAATGGGGAAAATATCATTGTCTCAAAGATGGATAACAGTCTCCTTTGATCCCATGTCCTGCATCCTGGCACACTAGGGCAGGGTTTGTACCCCAAGACCTCAGGCAGTCCTGCCCCTGTGGCTTAGCTGGGCTCAGTTCAGGCAGCAACTCTCATGGGCTGGAGTTTCATGCATGCAGCTCTCCCAGTCTGGAGTTGCAGATTGGTAGCTCTACAGTTCTGGGATCTCTGAAGTGGCCTTTCTCCCACAGCTCCACAAGGCCTTAACGTAGTGGGGGCTTTCTGCAGTGGCTTTACCTCTGTGGCAAGTTTCTGCCAAGACCCTCAGCCTGTCTAATACATCCTTTGAAACCTAGGTGGAGGTCACTTTGGTGCCACAGCCTGCATAGTTGGCATGTCTGCAGAGTTAGCACCACGTGGACACTGCCAAGGCTTATTGCTTGTGCCCTCCGGAGCTGCAGCATGAGCCACACCTGGCCTGCTTGGACCACAGCTGGGGTAGCCAAAGGGAGTTGTGCCAGAATTCAGGGAGCAGAGGCTGGAAGCAGCATAGGGTAGCAGATGCTGAGGTCCCAAGACACCTCTCTGGAAACCTTGACCTCCTAACTTGTCTCGAAGATCTCTGAAATGGCTTCAGGGTCATTCTCCCATTGTCTTGATGAATAGAACCTAGGTTTCTTCTATTCATATTAATCTCTTTAACAAAAGGTGGCTTGGTCATGGTCTTAGCATTCCCTCCCAAACATTCTTTTTCATTGTTTACTTGGCCAGCCTGACAGTTTTCCAAATCTTTCTGTTCTGCTTCCATTTTAATTATAAATTCCATAATTCAATAGTTTCTCTCTTTCCTTATTTTACCGTGCATGGCTACAAGAAGACACGCAGCACGTAGAACACTCTGCTGTTTAGACATTTCTTTGGCCAAATATCCTAGTTCATTGCTCTTAAGCTCTGCCTTCTACAAAGTCCTAGGACACAGACACAATTCTGCCAGATTCTTTACAACTATATTACAAGAATGGCCTTTCCTCCAGTTTCCAATATGTCATTCCTCATTTATTTCTAAGATCTCATCTGAATGGCTTTTGCTCCCTATGTTTCTACTGGCATTCTAGTCATGACCACTTAATTAATCTCTAATAAATTTCAGAATTTCCCTACAGCTCTCCTATTCTGATCTCTCCTATTCTGAATTGCCATTAACACTCCATTTCCAGCAACCTGGGCCTTTTTCTAGCCTGCTCCTCCAAATTCTTTCAGTCTGTACCCATTACCCAGTTCCACATATTCAAATATTTATTATAGCAACAGCCTCACTTCTCAAGTACCAATTTTCTGTCTTAGTTCATGTTGTGTTGCTATAACTAAATACCACAGACTGGGTAATTTATAAAAAACAGAAATTTATGTCAGTTATTGGAGGTTGAGAAGCCCACTATCAAGGTATCAGCATCGTGTGAGGGCCTTCTTGCTGTATCATCTCATGGCAGAAGGCAGAAGTGCAAGCGAGCACAAATGTGAGAGAGAGAAAAGGATCTAAATTGATTCTCTTATCAAGATCCCACTCCTGTAATAACTAACCCACTCCCACAATAATAGCTTTGCCTTCATGACTGAATCACCTCTTAAAGGTCTTGCCTTTCAACAATGTTGCATTAGAGATTAAGTTTCCAACAGAAGCACTTTGGGAGACATACTTAAACCATAGCAAGATATTAGTGCAATTTTCTTATAAAGGATATAATTATTTATCTTTACTAGCCCTAGTAGCTGACATTGTAACTGGATAGTGGGTACAATTAAGGGTGGGGACTTAAATAAGCTTTGATTCTTAGGTTGATTAATGATAATTAGTATTAACATAGGACAAACAGTTGTTTGACAGAAGTAGTGAGTACCTCCTTTTTACGTAAGAATCTTGATAAAGCTGATAATGAAACTGGCTTTGTTAGTGCTTACAACTTCAACAAGCTTATCAATTACCAGGAAAACTTCCTAGTCTGCAAAACATCAAGGAGACAGACATTAGCATTTCACATCTGCTCTTCTGTGACAGTTATTACAGGAGCTGAGATATGACTCTGCATTTCACATCACATGATTCTGTTTCCATCCATTCTTGCAGTGTCTTGGATTGTGGATTGTGGCTTGAGTCAATGTTTATGCAGAAGAGTTATATAGTGAACAAAATGTCAGCGGGTCCAAAATGAAGTGCCACAATTTGTCACAAACAGAGTTGGGGTCCTAGTTGAGCTAAATTATAGACTCTTTTTAATAAACAAAATAATTTTTGAGGGTAGAAAATCAAACTAAACCGCTGCACACACATACTGTCTCTCATACACACATATACATACTTTTGGTACTATTTAGGTGCCAATAAGGAAGCATTTAAATAATGGATTTTAATGAAATATACACAGATCAGAAAGATGATAGCTCATTCTTATCAAACATGTAGAGTGAACCCTTACATGTACATTTTAATATATTAGGAGCTCAGTGGTTTAAGTTTTTACTCAGTAACTCAGACTTAGAATATAGATTAAAATACCTTTATATATGTATGTGTGTATATAATTTGATATATATAACACACACATATATATTACATAAAACATAATATGTTTTGAGTATTTGCGGATTATATTAATTGACAAGCAGCTTTGGGTTAGATGAGGTTATAGAGAGAAGCTGTCTTCATGCTATTTTTAACGAGTTTATAAAGAGTTACTTTTAGCGCTTAGTACCTATTTGCCCATTATCCACATTATTTGTAATATGTTGACTTTGCTCTGTTTGAACTTCCAACATCTACAGAAAGGGGGCATTCTAAGAGTGGAGTAAACAAATCAATAAACTGCTCTGTGCTAGGTTTTTAGTTCCTAAAGGTACCTTGCCAAAAGCATTAATGGATGACTATAACCAATAGTTGGAAGCTAATGAAATCTCTCCCCAGCTGGCCCTTGCCAATCCCTTAGTATGAGAAAAAGGTATACTCTTGTTACTATACTTGGTGGAATGAAAAGTGAAATTCTACTCTCTATCCACCACTAGTTACTACAAGAGTTCAGGACTGTTCCTTCTCTCTTTTTATTCCATATAACTTCCAGTTTAAAACCAGGAACATTGAATGCATGGAAATAAACAGGATTTTATTCAGAGGAGAAATTTTATGAAGAACTGTTGATTTGAGCCACAAAATTCTCATGTTTATGAACTTTTCACATACTCAATTAGACTCCCTACAGGGCTGAATGAGGGGTGATACCAGCTTTCCGTTTATAATATTTTATACTTATTGAGCGGCTCTGTATTCACTGATGAGGACAATTCAACGGATAATTCCTCTTCCTATATACTGAGCTACTCAAGTAGAAGTTCCCCTACCTAATTCTGGATTCCTGAAAGAAAGTGGAACAACATTCTTTTCTTGGTGTCTCTACCCAGCAGGTCCCTCTTGAATTTTTATTTGTACTGTCTCTGTGTGGCAAGAAATGCTTCCCTTTTTCTAACTTTATCTTTTCTCTGTATCATCAAGCCTGTGAAAAAAATTATTCTCAGTTCCATTTTATTTTTATGCTAATTCTCCTATTTTTGCTGGTTTTTCCCAAAAGATAAGAAATCTGTGTAAGGGTTGACCAACAGCCAACTTTTTTTTGTCCCTACAACTAGAAAATCAGGATTGTCCTAACATAAACAAGGCAGTTAGTTTGAAGAAATTGAATATACTCAGTTTGTTTTGATTCTATATTTATTGGTTATTTATGGGAGTATATGTCTGCCAGGGAATTCTAAATCATAAAGCTTAAGGCAGGTGCCAACCTCCTCTTATTTCGTTCCCTCAGTTTGATGTCAGAGGTAGGGATTGTTGTAGAATTTCTAGACCATAGCATGGATTACTGTGATCAGCATCCATATAAATTTAGTATAAGAAAGGGCTTTTGATAGATTAAAAAAATCATGACAATAGGTAAAACTAAAAAAGATAATAATCTGGATATACTGTGGTTTCAAACACTAGATACATTGTGTCTGTATTGTGTGCACTCTATATTTTGTAGAGGTCTGTAATTCTACTGTCATAGTTTACAATACAGAAAAGGATAAAATCTGCTGCTGCTGGTGTTCATTCAATCGAGGACCTCTAAGGAGTCCACACAGCTGCTTATAGCTCTTAAACCTGTCCTTATTGAAGGTTCTTGGTGCTGCTGCTCTCTAGATCAACAATAAGCGTTGTCATGAAGCCTTTGGGAAAGAAAGAAATGTAATTCTGAGCACTGATGAGAACAGAAATGCACTAATCACAGCTGGCCAGTCTCATTTTCTTCTGGGTTACCAAGGCTATAAACAAGGGAGAGTGGGAATGGCCTGGAAATCAATTTGCAGAATATTTAAAAGGTCACCGTGATACAGAGTAGTGTACTGCATTACTTGGAATGTATGATGTGCACAAATGTGTATGCCATATCTCTAATGACAACAATTGTGATACAAGAGAGGAACACGGTGCCAATCTCCTGCTAATGGTTTTAGAACAGACCGAAACATATTTTCAGGACCCTAATTTAAGCTCATCTTATAACATGTTTTTGGGTAACTTATTTTGTAGCAATTTTACTTATTCTTTTAACTTTTATTTTGTAAAAATTTTAAACCCGTGGGAAAGTTACAAGTCTATTACAATTCACCTATATTTACCTATATACACCTCTCACTAACATTTAGTTACATTTGTATCCTCTCTCCTCATATATATTTATAAATGTATACATGTTCACAGACATACCTATGTAGACACACTCATTCGTTTTTAAAAATATTTTTAATTTAACCAGGTGCGGTAGCTCACGCTTGTAATTCCAGAATTTTGGGACGTCAAGGCAGGCAGATCACATGAGGCTAGGAGTTCGAGACCAGCCTGGCCAACATGGCAAAACCCCATCTCTACTAAAAATACAAAAATTAGCTGGGCGTGGTGGCACATGCCTGTAATCTTAGCTACTTGGGAGGCTGATGCACAAGAATCGCTTGAAACCAGGAGGCGGAGGTTGCAGTGAGCAGAGATCATGCCACTGCACTCTAGCTTGGCTAACAGAGCAAGACTCTGTCTCAGAAAAAAAATAATAAATAAATAAATAAATAAATAAATAGATGTAAAACTTTTAAAAATCTTCTTCTTCTTTTTTTTTTTTTTTTATTATACTCTAAGTTCTAGGGTACATGTGCTTAACATGCAGGTTTGTTACATATGTATATCTGTGCCATGTTGGTGTGCTGCACCCATCAACTCGTCAGCACCCATCAATTCATCATTCATATCAGGTATAATTCCCCAATGCAATCCCTCCCCCCTCCCCCCTCCCCATGATAGGCCCCAGTGTGTGATGTTCCCCTTCCCGAGTCCAGGTGATCTCATTGTTCAGTTCCCACCTATGAGTGAGAACCTGCGGTGTTTGGTTTTCTCTTCTTGTGATGGTTTGCTAAGAATGATGGTTTCCAGCTGCGTCCATGTCCCTACAAAGGACTCAAACCCATCCTTTTTTATGGCTGCATAGTATTCCATGGTGTATATGTGCCACATTTTCTTAATCCAGTCTGTCACTGATGGACATTTGGGTTGATTCCAAGTCTTTGCTATTGTGAATAGTGCCGCAATAAACATACGTGTGCATGTGTCTTTGTAGTAGAATAATTTATAATCCTTTGGGTATATACCCAGTAGTGGGATGGCTGGGTCATATGGTACATCTAGTTCTAGATCCTTGAGGAATTGCCATACTGTTTTCCATAATGGTTGAACTAGTTTACAATCCCACCAACAGTGTAAAAGTGTTCCTATTTCTCCACATGCTCTCCAACACCTGTTGTTTCCTGATTTTTTAATGATTGCCATTCTAACTGGTGTGAGATGATATCTCATTGTGGTTTTGATTTGCATTTCTCTGATGGCGAGTGATGATGAGCATTTTTTCATGTGTCTGTTGGCTGTATGAATGTCTTCTTTTGAGAAATGTCTGTTCATATCCTTTGCCCACTTATTGATGGGGTTGTTTGTTTGTTTCTTGTATATTTGTTTGAGTTCTTTGTAGATTCTGGAAATCAGCCCTTTGTCAGATGAGTAGATTGCAAAAATTTTCTCCCATTCTGTAGGTTACCTGTTCACTCTGATGGTAGTTTCTTTTGCTGTGCAGAGGCTCTTTAGTTTAATGAGATCCCATTTGTCAATTTTGGCTTTTGCTGCCGTTGCTTTTGGTGTTTTAGACATGAAGTCCTTGCCCATGCCTATGTCCTGAATGGTATTACCTAGATTTTCTTCTAGGGTTTTTATGGTAATAGGTCTAACATTTAAGTCTCTAATCCATCTTGAATTAATCTTCATATAAGGAGTAAGGAAAGGATCCAGTTTCAGCTTTCTACTTATGGCTAGCCAATTTTCCCAGCACCATTTATTAAATAGGGAATCCTTTCCCCATTTCTTGTTTCTCTCAGGTTTGTCAAAGATCAGATGGCTGTAGATGTGTGGTATTATTTCTGAGGACTCTGTTCTGTTCCATTGGTCTGTATCTCTGTCTTGGTACCAGTACCATGCTGTTTTGGTTACTGTAGCCTTGTAGTATAGTTTGAAGTCAGGTAGCGTGACGCCTCCAGCTTTGTCCTTTTGACTTAGGATTGTCTTGGCAATGCGGGCTCTTTTTTTGTTCCATATGAACTTTAAAGCAGTTTTTTCCAATTCTGTGAAGAAACTCATTGGTAGTTTGATGGGGATGGCATTGAATCTATAAATAACCTTGGGCAGTATGGCCATTTTCACGATATTGATTCTTCCTATCCATGAGCATGGTATGTTCTTCCATTTGTTTGTGTCCTCTTTGATTTCACTGAGCAGTGATTTGTAGTTCTCCTTGAAGAGGTCCTTTACATCCCTTGTAAGTTGGATTCCTAGGTATTTTATTCTCTTTGAAGCAATTGTGAATGGAAGTTCATTCCTGATTTGGCTCTCTGCTTGTCTGTTACTGTTATATAAGAATGCTTGTGATTTTTGCACATTAATTTTGTATCCTGAGACTTTGCTGAAGTTGCTTATCAGCTTAAGAAGGTTTTGGGCTGAGACGATGGGGTTTTCTAAGTATACAATCATGTCATCTGCAAACAGGGACAATTTGACTTCTTCTTTTCCTAACTGAATACCCTTGATTTCTTTCTCTTGCCTGATTGCCCTAGCCAGAACTTCCAACACTATGTTGAATAGGAGTGGTGACAGAGGGCATCCCTGTCTTGTGCCAGTTTTCAAAGGGAATTTTTCCAGTTTTTGCCCATTCAGTATGATATTAGCTGTGGGTTTGTCATAAATAGCTCTTATTATTTTGAGGTACGTTCCATCAATACCGAATTTATTGAGCGTTTTTAGCATGAAGGGCTGTTGAATTTTGTCAAAAGCCTTTTCTGCATCTATTGAGATAATCATGTGGTTCTTGTCTTTGGTTCTGTTTATATGCTGGATTACGTTTATTGATTTGTGAATGTTGAACCAGCCTTGCATCCCAGGGATGAAGCCCACTTGATCATGGTGGATAAGCTTTTTGATGTGCTGCTGAATCCGGTTTGCCAGTATTTTATTGAGGATTTTTGCATCGATGTTCATCAGGGAGATTGGTCTAAAACTCTCTTTTTTTGTTGTGTCTCTGCCAGGCTTTGGTATCAGGATGATGTTGGCCTCATAAAATGAGTTAGGGAGGATTCCCTCTTTTTCTATTGATTGGAATAGTTTCAGAAGGAATGGTACCAGCTTCTCCTTGTACCTCTGGTAGAATTCAGCTGTGAATCCATCTGGTCCTGGGCTTTTTTTGGTGTGTAGGCTATTAATTGTTGCCTCAATTTCAGAGGCTGCTATTGGTCTATTCAGGGATTCAACTTCTTCCTGGTTTAGTCTTGGAAGAGTGTAAGTGTCCAGGAAATTATCCATTTCTTCTAGATTTTCTAGTTGATTTGCGTAGAGGTGTTTATAGTATTCTCTGATGGTAGTTTGTATTTCTGTGGGGTCGGTGGTGATATTCCCTTTATCATTTTTTAATGCGTCTATTTGATTCCTCTCTCTTTTCTTCTTTATTAGTCTTGCTAGCGGTCTGTCAATTTTGTTGATCTTTTCAAAAAACCAACTCCTGGATTCATTGATTTTTTGGAGGGTTTTTTGTGTCTCTATCTCCTTCAGTTCTGCTCTGATCTGAGTTATTTCTTGCCTTCTGCTAGCTTTTGAATGTGTTTGCTCTTGCCTCTCTAGTTCTTTTAATTGTGATGTTAGAGTGTCAATTTTAGATCTTTCCTGCTTTCTCTTGTGGGCATTTAGTGCTATAAATTTCCCTCTACACACTGCTTTAAATGTGTCCCAGAGATTCTGGTATGTTATATCTTTGTTCTCATTGGTTTCAAAGAACATCTTTATTTCTGCTTTCATTTCGTTATGTACCCAGTAGTCATTCAGGAGCAGGTTGTTCAGTTTCCATGTAGTTGAGCGGTTTTGATTGAGTTTCTTAGTCCTGAGTTCTAGTTTGATTGCACTGTGGTCTGAGAGACAGTTTGATACAATTTCTGTTCTTTTACATTTGCTGAGGAGTGCTTTACTTCCATTTATGTGGTCAATTTTGGAATAAGTGCGATGTGGTGCTGAGAAGAATGTATATCCTGTTGACTTGGGGTGGAGAGTTCTATAGATGTCTATTAGGTCCGCTTGGTGCAGAGATGAGTTCAATTCCTGGATATCCTTGTTAACTTTCTGTCTCGTTGATCTGTCTAATGTTGACAGTGGAGTGTTGAAGTCTCCCATTATTATTGTATGGGAGTCTAAGTCTCTTTGTAAGTCTCTAAGGACTTGCTTTATGAATCTGGGTGCTCCTGTATAGGGTGCATATATATTTAGGATAGTTAGCTCTTCCTGTTGAATTGATCCCTTTATCATTATGTAATAGCCTTCTTTGTCTCTTTTGATCTTTGATGGTTTAAAGTCTGTTTTATCAGAGACTAGGATTGCAACCCCTGCTTTTTTTTGTTCTCCATTTGCTTGGTAGATCTTCCTCCATCCCTTTATTTTGAGCCTATGTATGTGCCTATGTATGTCTCTGCATGTGAGATGGGTCTCCTGAATACAACAGACTGATGGGTCTTGACTCTTTATCCAGTTTGCCAGTCTGTGTCTTTTAATTGGAGCATTTAGTCCATTTACATTTAAGGTTAATATTATTATGTGTGAACTTGATCCTGCCATTATGATATTAACTGGTTATTTTGCTCATTAGTTGATGCAGTTTCTTCCTAGCCTTGATGGTCTTTACATTTTGGCATGTTTTTGCAATGGCTGGTACTGGTTGTTCCTTTCCATGTTTAGGGCTTCCTTCAGGGTCTCTTGTAAGGCAGGCCTGGTGGTGACAAAATCTCTAAGCATTTGCTTATCTGTCTCAAACAAAACTTGAATTTCCTGTACATACTCTCGTCAAATGAAGTAATTTCCTGTACACCACTTCTCTTGCAAACTGTCTTCTATTTCCTTTCATTTGACCTAGATCGGCTACGAGACCTAGAGAAGGATCGGGACGGCTTGTGATTTCTCTCCCGAGACAGAGATCTCTCTCTTCTCCTATCTCTAGAAAGGGACCTGCTTCGGCTGCGAGAGAAGCTTCTCCTTCTTGGAGATCTGCGACGAGGTGGAGGACTCCTCCTACGATAATCATCTCGAGGGCGACGACCCCAAGAGGGAGGTGGGCCACGATTTCTACTTATTTTTTCAGCATTTGACAGTTCCACTCTTACACAGCAGCCACATAGTGTTCTTCCATCTAGCTCTCGGACCGCATCAGCTGCATCTCGGGGATCTTCAAATTCAACAAAAGCAAAGCCGGGTGGGTTTCTAGCAACCCACACACTTCGGAGTGGTCCATAGTAGCCAAAAGCCCGTTCCAATTCGGTCTTGTTACCATTGTTTCCAAGATTGCCTACATAAACCTTACAGTCCAATGGACAGGAATCACGATGCATTTCGAGATCTAGAGTTAAGAAATGCGGCGGCTCAAATCCACACGCTTCAATGGGTCTTCCTGTTTTTCTCCGGCCCAACACCCAGCAATACTCTCGTTCACCCGGCGTCCACGAAATGGCTAAAAATCTTCTTGTACAGGTGGAATCTCATTATGTTGCCCAGGCTCCTCTCAAACTCCTGGCCTCAAGCAATCAGTCTTTTAAAGCACTGGCATGACAGGTGTGACCCACTGGGCCTGGCCTCTTATTCTTATACAAAATTTTTTTACCCATGTCAGTGTAAGTTTAGCTGAAACCTCCTAACAACAGGTATATTCTCTTATGTAACTTCACTGCTACTTTTTTTCAGTGGCACGATCTTGGCTCACTGCAACCTCTGCCTGCTGGGTTCAAGCAATTCTTCTGCCTCAGCCTCCCGAGCAGCTGGGACCACAGGCATGTGCCACCATGCCTGGCTAATTTTTTGCATTTTTAGTAGAGACAGGGTTTCACAAGGTTGGCCAGGCTGGTCTCGAACTCCTGACCTCGTGATCCGCCCACCTCGGCCTCCCAAAGTGCTGGAATTACATGTGTGAGCCACCATGCCCGGGCCCTTTCAAAGACAGGTAGAAATCTAGTCTTCAGGTTTTTCTGATTGGAAAATTTACCTTTTCATTATTTTTTTCCAAGGAGATCAACTCCATAATGAAACAGCCACAGATGTTGGTCTATAATGGACACTCTCCAAGTAAAGGCCTCCTTGTCACTCACAGCAACCTCCTTTCCAATTACTCTTACATGCCCTTTCTTTTCATCATATTTCTTTACTTTTTGTTCTCCTTACATTTTCCCTTCACAACTGATATTTTTAAAGGCCACTTACTGCTGTTCTCTGTTCACCTAAACAACTTAATTACATTTCTGGGAGTTGCTTGGCATTTTTAAGTATACATGCCTGAAAAAAAGCAATCTAGGTGACATTTTGTAGTTTGGTGATGACTATTATTTCCTCCAGCCTTGGTAGGAGATTTCAAACTTTAAGATCTTTCTAGAGTTAGTAGTTCAGTAGCTGATGTAGTTATTAACATTGCGATTATCTGGAAAAGCACAGGCAAAACAAATACTGATAATTTACTCTTAGAAAGCCTTTTCTCTTGGCACTAACTTAGCACCTGATGCTTTCGCTGGCAACTCTGAACTCTTTTAGGATCTTCTCCCTGAAGCCCTCTTCTATTAAGTAGAGAAATTCCATTGATCCCAAGGAAGTCTCAGGGAAAATAAAATGCAATTTAGTAGTCTATTGCAGAACTTTTCAAAAGCAATTGCCAAGTAGAGGCAGGGTCTCATACTATAAAAAGAGCTTATCCCTGAAAGATCCTCCCTCAAGGGTCCAAGTTAGTAGCCTGAAATCAATTCAAGCAGCTGAAAGGATGAAAGGAGATTTCATGGTCTAGGGTGTCTTCTTTTGAGTGCTCTGGTTGGGGTTTTCTTTGGCCGATTGACTAGAGGCAAAGATTAGTGACACAATGCTGGCTTTCAGTCATCTAGGCTTCTATGCCTGTGGAACGGAGCTGAGGCTGTGGAAACTAGGGGTCCTGTTAATGTCTAGGTTAGGATGGGCAGGACTTTCATAGTTACATTCACACCAAGTCATCAGGAAGAGCACTTGGCTTTTTAAGAATAACCAGGCTCTTCTTTCTTCTTAAAGCAGCAACAGGAAGAACGGCCTCTTTGGGAGGCAAATTGGGCTCATTTGTGTAGCCAGAAAGAACAAAGTTTTGATTAGTCTTTTCTTAGGCCGTGGATCTGGTGGTTTGGTTTGAGAAAACAGGCAAACATCTTTCTCTCCCACCCTGAGATTTTCCTGCAGTCTAATGTAGTAAAGGAACTCTTCACAACCATATTCATAACCAAGGTGCCCTTAGCTTTTAGTTCTGAATGGTACTTTTCTTTTTTCTGATCAAGTAAGTAGGAATAGGTAAAATAAATAAATAAAAATTAAAAAAATAAAAACTGCATGCGATTTTTCCATAATTTTTTAGGGAAAAGTATTTTCTAAAAATTCAAGAATTTTCCAAGTTGTTTTCTTGATGGAGCCACACCACATTGGTATGTTGGAATAGGTTCCTTTTGAAAACAAAGTAACTCTCAAGATTCTTAATATTTCATTGCAGGGGCCTGGCACATAACAGGACAGTGGTCCTCAAACTGTGATCTCTGGGCCTGCAGCATCACCATCTGGAAACTTGTTAGAAATAATTGTTAAAACTTCCATAGTAGGAGCCTGACAGATGTTTGCTGAAGATAATGTGTGGTTCTCAATTGAAAGGAGAATAATATCACTAATACCAGGTGGCAAGGCAGTGACTCCTGAAGTTTCCTGTGCATCAGAATCATCAAAAAGACTTTTTGCTGAACTGTGTCTATTATAGACCAACATCTGAGGCTGTTTCATTATGGAGTTGATCTCCTTGGAAAAAAATAATGAAAAGGTAAATTTTCCAATCAGAAAAACCTGAAGACTAGATTTCTACCTGTCTTTGAAAGGGCCTGGGCATGGTGGCTCACACATGTAATTCCAGCACTTTGGGAGGCCGAGATGGGCGGATCATGAGGTCAGGAGTTCGAGACCAGCCTGGCCAGCCTCGTGAAACCCTGTCTCTACTAAAAATACAAAAAAATTAGCCAGGCATGGTGGCACAGTGTTTCTCATTCAGTAGATCTGGAGTGCATTTCTTTCTTTTATTTTTGAGACAGGATCTCAAGCTACTGTCCAGGCATGATCTCGGCTCACTGTAACCTCCGCCTCCTGGACTCAAGCCATCCTCCCTCCCAAGTAGTTGGGACTAAGGTGTGTGCCACCATGCCCAGCGAATTTTTTTTTGTATTTTTAGTAGAGACAAGGTTTCGCCATGTTGCCTAGGCTGGTGTCAAATTCCTGGGCTCAAGGGATCTGCCTGCCTTGGCCTCTTACAGTGCTGGGATTATAGGCCTGAGCCACTGCAGGGCCTCTGGAGTGCATTTCTAATGGGTTCCCAGGTTATGTTAATGTTACAGTTCTGGGGCCTCCACTTTGAGGGCCATTGTTCGATAACAGTGATTTTCAACCTTACCTCAAATTAGAATCACCTGGGGTTGATTTTAAATGTAGTGAGGACTTGGCCCCACCCCAGACCAAATAAATCAGATTCCCTGTAGGTGGGTGTAGGCACGAGAACCTTTCAAATTTGTTCAGATGATTCTAATCAGCAGCCAGGTCTGAATTCCACTGATATTCATCTCAAAAGACGTGGTCCTCAATCCTGGTTTCTCATTAGAACCACTAGGAAGGCTTTAAAAACCTTGTTGCCGAGATCTCAAATCCTAGAGATTCTGATATAATTGGTTTGAGGTGCAACTTGGACATTGAGATTTTTGAGAACTCCCCAGGTGATTATAATATGCAGCTAAAGTTAAGAACCCTTGCCCTAAATATACCTGCCAGCTATAAGAATTCCATGTTTTAGTTTAATCCTATGTAAAGGACACAACATTCAAAGAAAACAAACATTCCTATATTGATTTAATCTATAGACATTATATAGGTTCTAAGTTTGTCTTGAGCTGATTTCATTAGCTATAAAATTTGGTATATTTATAGCAAATTAGCTAAGTTTTGAATTAAAGTCTTATCTTAAATGGCCATAAAATCCATTTACTTTCCAACACACTCATTTTTTTTTCACAATATATTTTTTGTTTGGAAAGATATCTAAATGATTTCATCAATCATAGTTTAATGTAGTCACACATTTTCTTGCCAGTTAATGGTTATCTCTGTTATAGTAAGATGTACTAGAGCAGAAATATAGACAAGCAAAGGACTCTGGCCTCATCACCATAATGGATTACTATACTTGTCTGCTTTGGTTGACTTTTTTTTTTTTTTTAGTTCACACAGCACTAAGGATATGGTACACGGGTAGAGCAAGACTGCACAGAAATGACAGAGGTCAGAGGATCCCCTTACATCAGCCGAGGAGACTACACTTCAGTGGACTACTGAGTCAGGGAAGCCACAGTAAAGCTTTAGAGGTTCCTACCCGAGGCTGTGAGACAGACCCCTTCTGGGAGAGGGGTGGTGAGAGCTCAAGTAATATTAACCAAATAACAAAATACTCATGAATATTTACAGTACACATGAAACTTATTTATACCTGTGCAAAACTGCCTTTGTGCTGCTTATAGTAAAGCAAACAAATCATCCCTCCCTCCGTTCTGCAACAGCCGCCAAACAGCTCTGTGATGTTGAGCAAGCTACTTCACTTTTCCAAGCCTTAGACTTCTCATATGTAATATAACAGTTGTCTTGCAATGGTGTTTTGAGGAATAGACGAGGTGACATGCAAAGCATTTAACCCAGTACCTGATACATACAGTACAAGGAGTTTCAAAAATATTAATTCTCCTTTCTATCTCTGTCCTTTCTAATACTATCATGAACGTTGTCTTTGATCATCATCACAATCATCACCAACCAAAAACGTTGTTTCTCTTCTCCCTCTCTCATTCTCTTTCTCTCTCCTACCTACCTCAACATTTATTGAGCTGCTACAAAGTCTCAGCCAACGTGCCAGACCCTTGGGAATACAGGGATAAAGAAGTTGCCATCCTTTCCCCTAGTACATACAGTCTAGTGAGGAAGCAGACAAATAAATGTACAATTATTATACCTAATGTGTGAATAGTGGGTATAGAGGCAGCACAGAGAAGTGGCATCTAAACTTTGTTGTAGAATCTGGGAGTGTTTGGGGAGGCATTCCAAAGGAGTTTAGTTTCAGGGATTGAGCAAGTGTTACCCAGATGTGGTGGTGCGGGATGTGGAGAAGAGTTGGGTTGGGAGCGTGAGAGAATTCCTGGTGGAGAAAAGCATATGTACAGATGGGGTGAGAACAGCATACGTACAGGTAGGGGTGAGCTGGTGCTGTATGAGAAAGCATGGAATAAGTTTGACCTGCTTGGGAACTGTGGGGCAGGTGTGAGGGATGAAGCTGGAGTAGGTAGGGGCTAGATCACAAAAGATCTATGCCAGTGTTTCTCACGGTGTGATTCCCAGTGCAGTAGCATGATATCACTTTGGATCTTGTTAGAAATACAAATTCTTATATATCGCCCTGGACTAGACCACCTAAATAAGAAAAGTTGGGCGTGACGCCTACAAATTTTTAACAAAGTCGTACGGATGATTGCAATGCATGCTACAGTTTGAGAAACACTCTTTGCTATGGTTTGAATATTCGTGTCCTTCCAAAATTCATGTAGAAACGATCTCCAATGCAATAGTATTAAGAGGAGGGACCCTTGGGAGCCGATCAGATCATGAAGTCTCCTTTCCTATAAACGGGATTAAGAGCCTTACCAAAGAGGCTTCACACAGCATTTGATCCTTTTGCCCTTTGTCCATGTGAGGACACAGTGTTGGAAACAGGGACTGGGTTCTCACCAGAAACAGAACCCGCCAGCATCTTGGTCTTGGACTTCTCAGCCTCCAGAATTGTGAGAAATAAGTTCTTGTTGTTTATAAGTTAACCAGTCTCAGGTATTGTGTAATGGCAGCACAAAGGGCTAAGAAACTGTTCTATGCCATAACAAGAAATATGGTCATTTTCCTGAAGGAAGTGGGGATGTATAGAAAGATTTTAGATAAGACTCATAATATTTATTTGGAAGGCTTACTCTGCAAGCAAGGTGGAAGAGCAATGTGAAGGAAGCGTGGTGGAGATGAGAGGACTGGAGGTTAAGTTGGTAGAGAGATACAGGAAAGAAGCTTAAGACATTTGAGTTAGAATGTAGCATCCTTCCTATGTGTAGGGCTCATAAAAATGTATAGTCTAAGATAGAACACAGAATACTCTACGAATCCTGCCCACAAGGTGTTGGTAATCTAGATTCACTTTTTTTCTGATAATGCCATCCATATCTATGGAGCCTCTACTATCATATGCCAGAGTAACTCTGGAATCAGTTTGGTTGATCTAGACAAGACCATAAGGAGAGTCCCCTTACTTCCTCTCCTCCAGGGGAGGGATTCGAGTTGAACTAGTACCTCAGAGTCTGTTTAGTAATATGATGCATGAAACGTGATGGTTAGGACAGAAAAATAAATGGATTGCATTATAATTTCTCAGGTTCTCCAAATATGTGGTGGTCTCAAACCATGTGAGTTGGTCAGCACATCCTGTTTGGGTTGCGTGTCAGCAGTTGAGATCTGAACCTTATTTGTAACAGTGAAACAGTGAGAGACCTGCCCACTGAAAGCTGTTTTTCAGCTAGGAATAGAAAAGAGCCAGGCTAGACTCTTCTTTCTGCTAGATCTTGCTTCTTCTTAGCAACAGAAGTAGACCTGCCTTCCTAGCTGTAGAGAAAAGGTGCCGGTAGGCGGGCAGGTGAGCCTCTGGATAACCCTGGAGTAAAGGTTAGAATAGACCTTCAAGTCTATCCTCCAGCATTCGGAGTGGGGGTAGAGAAAAGGAGACGCTTCTTTGGCTGACAGAAGAAGAGAAAAAAAAAATCCCAGATATTTGACAGCTATATCTTCCCATCACCACCTTCCTCTCTGCTTAGTGGGGCATAAAATGAAGAGTGACCTCCACCCCCAGTCCATCTCCCGTTTGTAGGTGTGCTTTCAATGAAAAGAAGTCGGTGCACAAGGACGGAAACTAGAGCAGCTGAAAATAGGTGCAAAACTTGTTGAGCATACAAATCGTTTTCCCCTTAGTCTCTAAGGGAGGAAAAAAGAAATCCCTCTTACTCTCTCCTTGCAGACTGTGTTCTGCATTCGGGAGAGGAAGCTGAGCCTGGTCCTCAGGCGCTCCTCCCGCCGTCCCCCCAGGAAACTTTTCTCGCAGGGCCCGCTCCGTCCATCCCGCGCGGTTCCGAGATGGTGGGCCTCCTGTGGGCTCCTCTCCTGGGCAAGGGCCCAGACCCCGCGACGCGCCTGTCTCTTTAAATTCCAGCTGCGCGACTGGGAAACAGCGCCACTCGCCGCCCAGGCCGGCTGAAGGCTGCGAGCGAGCTCGCGCTTTCGCTCCCGGCTGCGCGCCGCGGAGAGCTCGGCTCTGCCCGCGGGCTGCTTGGTGGCGGCGGCGCGGGGCGGGGAGGCGCGGCCCGGCCGAGGAGGGAAGAAAGAGCTAGCCGGGCCGGGAGAGGCGCCGCGCCTGGTCCCGCGCCCGCTCTCAGCGGCCCGAGCAGTTTCTTTCTGGGTGACAAGGATGTGCCTCGGTTGGTTTTTCTGTTTTTTCTCCATCTCCTTAAGACGATTTCCATAGTAACCTGATCAAGTGGCTCAATATCGCAAACCTGAGGATTTCCGCGGCCCGCCGGCAAGACCTCGGCCAGGTAACGCTGCGATCTCCTCCTCCTCTATTGCAAACCGCTGCGCTCCTTGCAAAGTTCCTTTTGTGGAAAATCGCCCAACCCAACGGAGCCCGGGGTATTTGCAACAGCGTGTTCTTTTCCAGGTGCCTGTCACGGGTCTCCTCCCTGCTGCTTTTCCAGGACCCATGATCAGATTATTTTAAAAAAAATTGTTTTTGGTCGTTTCCCCCGCCCCCTCCCATTCTTTATTTTTTTTCTCTTCGCTTCGCTCTTGGCTTTTCCCCCTGACACTACTGATGGGGGTGCTGGGGAACGTCGGGGGTGGGGGTGGCCAGCGCGGTCCTGGGAGTGGCGGGTTCGGATGGGCTGACTGCAGTGGGCCACTTTGGGCATCTCGGCGTGGCCTGCGCCGGGGTCACGGGGAGGGCTGTCAGCGCCGGGGCGGCGGAACCCGAGGTCTCCAGACGAGTGAGGGAGGGATGCAGGCTTGGGGGTGATGGAGCGCTCGGCTGGTGGCTGGTGAGCGTCCATACATCATAGCTCTCCTTCCCACTCCCCCGCCCCTCTTCGGGATTCTCTCTTTCTCTTTCCCCGTCCTCATTTCTTTCTTCCTTTACTCACCACTCGCTTCATTCTCTTCCTTCCATTTCCTCTTTTTTTCTCCCCTCATTTCCTTTTTTTCCTTTCCCCTTTAAAGAAAGGGGGATCGATTGCAACCCTTTCGTTCTGCCAACATGGAATAGCTGTGAAACCTGCAGCGTGGCCACCTCAACCTGGTCATTTTCAGACCGTCCTCATCCATCAACATATTTGTTTCCCGAGTGTGTTGATCTCCCTGAATTATACAGAAATGCATTCTAAGCTAGGCGCCTGTATATCAGAATCAGTTCTGCAGCTAGCTTCCGTGCTCCAAGTATGACATGTATTGTAAGGGCTGCATGTGTTTTAAACCCACATAAGCCATGGGTATAAATAAATGTAGCTTTGAAAAAAAAACTAGCCTTATTCTAGATAAACTTCCGTCTTAAATTACTGATATACTCTTTCCCCTCTTTGACATTTAATTTTAGGAAAGTTGGGAGACAGATTCTTGTCCTCCAGTTTTTAAGGAACAGGCAACTTCTATTATCTTAATTTTCTCCTCTTTGAACGTCACTCACGTTTGCACTACCCAATCAGTGGAACAAGTGGGTCATAATTAAGATTCAGATGCTAGCTTCCAACGTCCAAGCTGGCTGGAGTGGCAACCTCTGGTACACCGTGCTAAGAAAACTGGAGAGCCGGGGAGACCTTGCCAAAGAATAAAGGCATAGCAACTCTTTTGTGAAATATCGAGATTCAGACTTTAGTACTGAAAACATGAAAATGCAATGAAACCAGGCTTTTAGTTTATTTTTGGTTCTTAGAATGGGTACAGCTAGGTAGGTATAAATTAGTACTTCTTACAAACGATCCACTCTAGGTTAGAACCTATTCTGCCTTGTTTATGTTGAGGCACTTCCTTACTGTGGTTATATCTTTTTTTCTTTGAAATGTAAGATGTCTGTGTCATGTGAAAACAAAGGCAAAAAAAGAATGACTTTTTATTTGTCCACAAAAATTTTATTTCTTGTTATTTGATTTTAAAAAATCTAATTGTTTTGCTTAAGTTTTCCTGAGGTCAAAATATTCCACGTGGAAAAATGATTCTAATCAATGATATTCCTCCACTCTGTTTTAGACGTGCATATAGTTCATATAGAAAAAAAGTCTCAGTTTGAGAGAGCTCTATTTGCCGCTTTTCCTTTGTCTGCACATTTGTCTTTTAAATTCAACTATTAATATAGGATAAAGGATCTTAGGGCAGAGAATAGATCAGGCAGAAGGGAAACTACTGATATAATAGAAAATATATATGTAAACCAAGAGAAGTAATTGTTGGCATGCCACTCCACAGAGTTGTTGTCTTTGTTTTTAGCCAATTTAAAGGCTATACATTGAAAATGCATTATTTTCTGAATTCTGCACCTAATGCTGTTCGTACTCAAGATCATATTTATCCAGTTCAGGTGAATATTTACAAAAGACTTAAAATTCCCTTGCCACTAAAATCCAAAGAGCATGTTTTTTTCTAATTTTTTTTTCTTCTAGTGAACAGTGATAGTAGTAACGATCCTGCATTATTGTTTTTATCTGACTTCCAATTTTGGTGTTCCCTGGGTGGGTGGGTTTTCCTGGCACATTTACAAGATGCTTTTGGCAGGTTGGCTGGAATTCGAAGGCACAATTAATTGTAGGTGCAATAAAATATTCATTTTCTCTTGCTCTTGGTTTGAGATGTCATGCCCTTTTGGTCACTTATATTTTGGTGTGACTGTGTGTGTGTGTGTGTGTGTGTGTGTGTGTGTGTGTGTGAAGGATTTAACGAAGTCTGTTCTAATGAAGTGTCATGTGATTTGAAGTTAAAAGGTATATTAGTGACAAGCTATAAATTTCTCTTATTTATAGTACATTGATCCTGAAACCATTTTTTCCCTTGTGATTTCTTCTGTGCATGGATCATTTAACGAAAGGTTGGCAATGATGAGCTATTTTTTTATAATAGGAAAAAATGTCCTCAAGTTTACTTACAAAGTCATATTTTTATACAGAGGGATTAGCAAATATTTCTGATCTAATATTGTAATGGACTGAATTGCTGACCACTGCTAATTACCAAGAATATATTTTCTTAATCCTGAAATTGCTGTATCTCTCAAGTTGTCTGGAGGACTCCAAGCGACTCAACTTGTAACTCATGGCAACAGGAAGTGGTTGTTCTAGAAGGGTGCAAGTTGAAGTGTGGACATGGACCCATACTTTGTTAGCACTCGGGGACTCGATAGGAAAAGAAATTAGTGTACTGGCTTTTCAGTATAGATGAATGTTAACTTTTTGACTTTAGTCAGAACTACATCTCCCAAGCCTTGTTTTGCAGTGTCTGTCCTTTTGCTCTTCATTCACAGTAAGTCCTCACTTGACTTACTTGATAGGTTCTTGGAAACTGCAACTTTAAGCAAAATGAAGTATAATGAAACACTTTTATCACAGGCTAATTGGTAGAAACAAGATTTAAGTTCCCATGATATATTTCTGGTCACAAAAACATCTCCAAACTTCTCAAAACACTTTAATATTAAGCATTCAAATAAATGTAAGCTATGTATACATGTAAGAAAGATTACTATAAGCCAGATCAATATTTACCCAATTATTTCAGTTCAGGGTCATAAGTGGCTGGAGCCTATCCCGGTAGCTCAGGGCACAAGGCGGGAACCAGCCCTAGACAGGACACCATCCTATTGCAGGGCACATTCACACATGCCCACATGCAGGCTGGCACCATTTACATGCGCCAATTCACCTACCATGCACATCTTTGAGATGTGGCAGGAAGCAAGAGTACCTGGAGAAAATCCACACACACATGGGAGAAAGTGCAAACTCCACCCAGACAGTGGACCCAGCCAGGAATCAACATTTGGGCAACGTTATAATGAAATGACGTTGAATGAAAAATGACGTTGTTTCATGACCTGCTGTACTTGGGGGGTGTTATAAAATTCTCAGAAAACAGAGGTTTAGTGCTATCTTTTTAATAGAAAATAACTTACAAAGAAGTGTGCACATGTGACTTTGTGTGTAGCAGGAATCTTTAGGATGAGAGTCAGACATGTGAGGTGGTGCCAACATGAGGAACATTGAGATTCAGGAAGCTGTGGATGGAAGTAGAAGGCAGGAGGCCAGGGTTAGGTTCCTACTTCTTACTGTCTCAGTTATTCTAGTGATGGCCTGTTTATTCACAGATGTCACCTAGCTTTGTTTTCTCAAGAAGAAAAATGAGCATAATCTTTCCTGTTATGAATTCTCAAACACACATGACATAACCACAGACACAGAGGTGCCCATATGTAGCAGTAATGGATACTAAATGACACACTTGGAGGAAACAGAAAAGACTTCTCAACAGAGACTGGAGATATTTCCTTGGACCATTGATGAATGAGTAATGATGTATTTTTTTCTTCCATTCAGAAGGCTAATACATTGCTCTCTATGTTCTATGGATAAAGACAGTAGATGCTCAAGGATGAATCACATAATATGCATAATAAATCCAGCAGGCATTACCCTTTTACTTATGTGACTGCAAGTAGGAATACGTTTCCCCCACTTTAACCATATAAGATTTCTTTCCCTTCTCCCATTTTGTAAGCAAAAGTACGTTTCTGAAAGGTTAAATGGACCTCAGGATGGGAAAAATCCCCAGAGCTATCTTTCTGCACAGACTTCCTTTTTTTCTCCCAAGTCTGACTGTCAACTATAATATCTGATATGAGGCTCTGGTGCTGATGTTTCCATAGGTCATCATCCTTCGGTGTTCCAGATGAAGTCTCAGGTTGAACATTGCAATAGCATAGATTCTGAATTTAATGCATCATTAAAGTTGGTTATGTAACCCAATGGCCTTGTTAAACTCCAGATTTTTAAAATTATATATATTTACTATTCTCTTATTTTAGAATGATCTCACAGTGTTCACAAGAAATAAGCCTGATCCCTGCAAAGACTTTAAAAACTTCTTGTTCACATCATTAGATTGTACAATGCTTGTAGGATGACACTTTTGCTAATCTGTGCAACATTTTTGTAACAATTGTGCACATTTTAACTACTTCAGATAATCAGGACCTAGAGACTTCAAGATCTGGAAGCATTGCTGGTGACATAGAGCAAAAACTTTCTTGAGAATAGAAAGTAAGTGTTTTGACAAGAAGTGATTTATAACAGTTCAGATATAGCCAGGAAGGTTTGTTTCAAACCTTAAGTATTATTTCTTTCATCTCCATTTGTATATATTTATATTTGATCTATTTATTTATATTAATAGAATTTTGGGTCTTATAGCCAGCTTTCATTTTTCTTTGTTGGAAAAGATCTAAGTCCCCATCCTTCCTTGGTGGTTTTTGGTAGGTTTGTAGACATAGCATTGAAGATTCAGTGGTACCTTTTATACGCTAATACTGCCAATATGACCATAAAACCATATTTCTTGGGAATTTATTCCCCAAATCAAAAGAAGCATCTGTTATTGAACACCGTCTTATGCTACCTTATTAAGATGTATCAAATATCCTGCTAGATCAAAAACACCTCGGTCCACTTTAAGGCAGTATTGCCCAGCAGTTAAAGATGTAGCTTCTGGAGGAGTCTTTGAGTTTGAATTCCTACTCTTCCACTTGCCATATAGGTGATCTTGGGTAAACTTCTTGAGTCTCAGTATCCCTATCTGTAAAATAGTTGTAGAGAAGAATTTTTGTGATGATTAGATGAGAGAATATATTAATATAGTATTTAGGAGAGCAATCAGCATGTATCATATATTCATTGTGTATCAATTGCTATTATTATTGATGTTCATACTGCTGATGTTGAAATGCACAGGAAGGCCACAGTTATTTTCTGTTTAGATTAATTTTTCTTTTAAAGTCTGAACATAAACTGTAATACTGTGCTTATTTATATAGGAACTGTGATCTGGTCTCCTACTTTTCCCATCTCCCCCTCTCTACCTTAGTTTTTCCTTATAGTCTCAAGTTGAGAACAATGACCAGGTGCCTAAGAGATAAGAATACTCTCTTTTTGAACTCATGGCATTAGCAGTGACCTGGATGAGATTGGAGGCTATTATTCTAAGTGAAGTAGCTCAGGAATGGAAAACCAAACATTGTTTGTTCTTACTCATAAGTGGGAGCTAAGCTATGAGGATACAAAGACATAAGAATGACACAACAGACTTTGGGGACTTGGGGAAAGGGTGGGAAGGGGGTGAGGGATAAAAGACTACAAATAGGGTACAGCGTAGACTGCTTGGGTGAGGGGTGCAACAAAATCTCACAAATCACCACCAAAGAACTTAATCATGTAACCAAACACCACCCGTTCCCCAGTAACCTATGGATATAAAAAAATTTAAAAAAAGAAAACTCTTTTTTTTTTGCAGGGGGCCAGGTAAAAGGTAAGAGGGGACTCCATTTTTGAGTTTCTAGAAAAGCTTATCTCAACCTATTTTTTTAATATACATAGAATGAAAGTTATCCATGAATTTTTCTCAAAAGTTGAAATCAGGATTAGCTAAAGTATAATATGTTATAAAAACAACAAAAATGTGACAAACATAAATTTCTGGCTTTAGTATTACAGAGCTGTTCACTTACAAGCTGTGACTGCCTACTAAAACCCGAATGTAATCCTAAAACTACAGGTTTGCTAAAGAAGGTTGTAGAGTAATTTTTTGTGAAGTCATTTGAAGTCTTATTTATGAGAAGATGTCATTTGGTAAAAGATGTAATATTTCATTCTTGATTATTTTTCTTTGTGTGCTCCAATATTCTAGACTTCTTTGTGTAAGTAATTTTCTTTCATATTGAGATGGCCTTATCTGAAAAAATGAAAGATTGACTTATTATACCTATTAAAAATTTGTATTATGGAAAGTTTTGAATGGACATGAAAGTAGAAATGATGACATGATGAATTTCAATGGATCCATCATTCAGTTTCAACAAGTTAGGTAACCTCTTCAGATCCTTTCCTGTGATTCTCTGACTATAGAAATTTTAATTCACTCTGATTTTGAGGATCTAGAATATCTGGTTTTAAGATAATATTGATTTACTATTGATAATATTGCTACTAAAATGATATAGATATTAACACCAAACATTTAATGGCAAGTCAGTAAACTAATATACACAAAATGATAAGTGAAAAATGTGTTAGAACTGAGAAAATATAAGAAGGGTTAGAAAACACAAGATTAATTTGATTCAACATTTAAGCATCTCCTTGAAAGAGCTCATAAGATGTCATGATTAATACCATATTATCATATGTAAGAATACTTTCCAGGAAATTGGACAATACATAGTTCTAAAAGTATGTTGAGCATTAATCTTTCAGTAGGAAGCTCATCTCAAGATTGTAACAGCCAGCCTCGGAGATGGTCCCCAGTGATCTTTGCCTATTGTTATTCATGCTCTGTGAAGTCCCCTCCCACATTATATATTCTGTGTGATCAATAGAAGATGACGGAAGTGATAGTGTATGACTTCTGAGGAAGTATGACTTCTAAGGCTGTCATAAAAGATACTACCATTTCTACCTTTCTCTGTTGGATCACACACTCTGGAGAGAGCCAACTGCCATGTCTTGGGAATACTCAGCAGTCCATGGAGATTTATGTGGCAAGTAAGTGAGGCCCTCTGCTAACAGCTCCAATTTACCAGTTGTATGAAGGAGCCACCTTGGTAGAGGGTCCTCCAGCCCTGGAACTCTTCAGATGACCGCAGTCCTGTGTTACATTTTACATCCTCTTGAGAGCCCCTGAGCCAGAACCAACTGGCCATTTCTGAAATCCTTACCCACAGAAGCTGTGTGAATTATTAAATGTTTGTTGTTGGAAACTGCTAAATTTTGGAGTAATTTGTTATGCAGCAGCAATAGATAACTAGTATTTATAATTACAACCCTGAGGCAGTTTAAGGTTTTTGTATTAGTTACCACAGTTTTATAGATATGTAGAAGTGCCAGTTAATGGAGTTCTAGTTGACAGAATGCTATTTAAATCTGTATTTGCCACAGTGAATAGCTAACATTCTACCTTGTTTTATATTTTTAACTCCTGGGAATGAATCCTCTGTAGACATTACCTATAATGAGTGCAGAAGATACAGTATCTGTTCTTTCATTAGTTGCTAAACTGGATCTCAATCTTGATTCTTCCTTTTGGCAATATATCTGTTAAAAGTTCAACTCTTTTGGACTTTGAAAGAAAGCAGTCCTGGAGGGTTGAGGACTGGGACATATTTTAGCAGAAACCTGGGTAAACTTTTGAGATGGTATTATAGTTTACCTTCAGGTTATCCCCAAAATTACCCCTGTCCCCAACATACACACAAAAAAGGCCTTTACAGCATGGGCTTTTATTGTCGTAGAAGCTTTTCTTCTGTTTTCTAGTGAACTATGTAAGATGAAAGTGCCCCAAATATTATATGACCCAAATAAGGCTTTGGTGAGATATAATATTATATCCATTCTTCAATGTATAGTTTGTTCTTTTGTGTGTATTGCTAGGTTTTCCTTCTTAAGCCTGGTTCTAGATGGTATTTATCAACCTGTTTCTCTCATTGTTCTATTACCAGGCTAATAAACCTAAAAACTGGATATTACTGTGGGCTGAGACAGATTCTGTATACGTACAAAGTTCTGGTACATCTTTGCAAGTAAAATGATGTGGACTGGAGAACCAAAAAAAGACAATGGCCTGGCTTTTTACTTCATGGATCTTTTAAATTTTATATAAATAAATTATCCATCCCATAAAAATTTAAATGGTGGCTGAATCTTTAATATATGTAAGCACCAGGAACCTTTGATAATAGAATTGAAGTTTTTTAGCCTTTAGATTGGTGTGATTACTAGGTCATTTTCATAAATGTGTCACCACGTGTCTTTTGATTTAGAGCATAAAGTTTTTGTACATTTGCTGTTTAATTTGTTAGGTAGAGTAACTAATTGAAACCTTGCCTCCAAGAAGTTTTTCAGTTCCAAGGTTATCTTGGTATAAAACAGTGATGGTGTTCACTCATCTCTGCCAATCTCACGCTGTCTGGGAATTGAAATTGATTTTTTTGTTTTATGTTTTTGGTCCTTGGCATACATATTTATGTACCCTTTGAACAAGAATGATGTAAAAGGACTCAGGAAAACCAATAAGTCGTCATTTAGGAATTAGTTTTCAGGACATCACAAATTAATTGCATCACAAGCCTCAGGATAAAGCTAATGAAGTCACTAGTTCTTCCTGGTATTTTTATGTTTGAGCACACGGTGTGCAATAAGAACTGCCTTTAGAATTGAGAATAAACAACATAGATCTGATTTTTCTGATCCTCATGAAATATGTAGAAATTAAACCACTTCTAGGTGGGGAAAAGGATAATGGCAGATGTACATAGAGCCTGGGAGTGTTTTCTTAGGCGTCCTTTGATAAGCATGCTTTTGTTTGTTAGTTAGATAATGGGTCCATCTTGTGTGCTTGTTTTGTGTGCATCACATAGGGGAGATTGCATTCATTTACTCCGTGAAGTAAACATGATGTTTAAGCAAAAATGAAGTTTGTAGATATATAGTAATGGTCATATATACTTAAATGAAGATAATAGGTATATAAGAATGAATAAAACATGTTCGCCCTCCAGAAAGTTGGAATATACTTAATATTTAATCACAACATTTAAAACTTATTTTTCAGAGTGTTTGTTATTTATAGCTAGACTTTACAATTTATTATAGCCAGAGTGTGCTCAACACAGATTGGGTTGGATCATGTAACCATAATTGAGCATTATCCTGAGTTCTACACTGTTAATGAATGCTAATGCTCTTTTGAAGGTCTCCTATTTATGGCCTCTATAACCACAAAGACTTTTCTGCATATAGCAGATAAACTCTGAATAATGTCACAGGAAGTTGCATGAGAAATTATGTCAGTACCTATAGCTTTTCCCCTTTTTGCCAGCTAACTAAAAATGTTCATTTGGGATATTCCCATTGGGTAAATGTCTGTATCATACCTCAGATTGTTTTTTTTTTGTCAGCGTGGAAGAAGCATTTCATGCACTTTTGAGTGAGTTTCCTGATATTAGTGCTTGTTAATTGTATATTAAGAAATGAGGTGGGGTTTTGATAGTAGTATGGTTAACGTCTCAGAATTACCTGAACTTGCCCTGCCAATTACCTCTGTCCCTGTCCAGAGTCCCCAGGGAAGATGCATGCAGGCAATAGCAGCCAAATGATCCTCAGAATACCACTTTATTAATAGCTTGAGATGGTGCCAGTTACCCATGACGCAGGGCTCTTTGGTAAAAGGTCATCTGGAGCACATATTTTTGACTTGTGTCTCTATCTGTAGATTTTCAGTATGGATTCCCTCTAGTCTAGCTGCAGTTCAGGAAAGAAGTCAAAAAGAGAAAGAAATGGTCATGCCCCAAGAGGGGTTCTAATTTCAACTTATCAGGCATCTTCAACTAAGAAGTTAAAAGAAGGCAAGAGGGAGTAGACTTTAGTTTTATGCTCTTCAATGTATAGTGACATTGTCTGCTAATATTTAAGGTCCAGTCAGTGTTTTTGGATCTGACATATAAAAAGAGCAACTGCTCCTTTGAAGACGACGGACAGAGGTTGACCTGGAGAGGAGAGACAGGTCCGGTAGGATGGATAAATCATGGTACAGGTCAACCTGAAACCCTAGGAGTAAGAAATGTTTCACAGTTTGGACTTCTTCATATTTTAGGAAAACAATAAGTTGTATGTTTATGTTTTTATGTCTGTATACAGTTATATGTACACATACATACACATACACATTGTACTTAATATATCAACCTCAGTGTGGGCTGAGGAAGCACTCCTTGATTAAAAATATTACTGTTTCCTTAAGAAAATACATGAAGATGCACAATAAGTGGCTGTAGTGGAATATTGCCCCCTACCCCATGTCCACATCTCAATCCCCAGAACCTGTGAATATGTCACTTTTCATGGTGTATTCATCTGTTTTCACACTGCTAATAAAGACATATCCAATACTGGGTAATTTATAAAGGAAAGAGGTTTAATGGACTTACAGTTCCACATGGCTGGGGAGTCCTCACAATTATAGTGGAAAGTGAAGGGGAAGCAAGATACATCTTACATAGCAGCAAGTAAGAGAGAACATGTGCAGGGGAACTCCCATTTATAAAACCATTGGATCGCATGAGACTTATTCATTACCATGAGAACAGTATGGGAAAGCCCCGCCCCCAGGATTCAGTTACCTCCCACCAGGTCCCTTCCACTACACAAGGGAATTAAGGGAGCTAGAATTCAAGATAAGATTTGTGTGGGGACACAGCCAAACCAGATCACATAGTACAAGGGAGTTTGCAGATGTGATTTAGGTTTAAGGCCTTGAAGATGGTGACATTCCTGGATTATTTGAGTGGACCCAATCTGATTACATGGGTCCTTGAAAGCAGAGAATCTTTCCCAGCTGTGGTCAGAGGATATGATGGTGGTAAAATGGTCAGAGAAATGTTACCTTCCTGACTTTGCAAATGGAAGAAGGGAGCTCTGGTAAAACAAATGCAGGTGGTGTCTAGCAGGTGAGAAAGATAAGGAGACATATTCTCACTGAGAGACTCCAGCACAGAAAGCAGTTTTTCTGGCACCTGGAATTTTAGCCCAGTGAGAACCCTGTTGAACTTCTGACCTCCAGGACTGTAAGATAACACATTCGTGTTTTAAGTCACTAAGTTTGAGGTAATTTATTACTGAAGCAATAGAAAACTAATAAAGTGGGATAGAGAGCTGTAATCTTATTTTATTTCAGGTCAGGTTATGAAAAACCTTTGGATTTTTAGAGCTTTGGGGTTATGAATTGTACTTAGGGATTGTAGACCTGTAGCAGGAGTCGGGAATCTTGGTATTTTAGCTGAATGATCTTATTGGGTTTGAATTTTTAATTGTAGGAGAAAGAGTTCCTTACAAAAACATATTTTGGTTGTTACCTTCCCAATACTTCAGCCTTTGCTGATTTTTTTTTTTAAATTTGTATTAGCTTCCATTGCCTTTATGGATCTTATGCTGGATGATGATTGATCCGACCAACTTGGCTGACCATAGGCCTTGGTTCACTGTAAATCAGATTAAGTAATGCATATGAAGGGCCTCACACTCTAAAGTACTGTGCAAATGTACAATGGTCCTTGTTGATTATTTTTACTATTGAGTACCTGCTTTCTGTCCCTCCTTCCTTCTAGGACGGTTGGGGGTTGGAGGGGAGGAAATACTGCAGGGTGATGTTGTGAGTGTGGCAGTGGTACCGCCCCTTTCTCTGGCTGCCAGAAATCCCTTCCTGTACTCAGTCTTTACAGTGTGTGTGGCTCCAGTGGAGGTGGCGACTGGAATGAATGCCTCACCACAGAAAGACTGGATACCCTTGGGCTCGCCCATGTTCTTCATTGTTAGTAACCTAATTGCATGAACATTTTAAGTGAGGAAGAGAGATTATCGACGTTCTGATTCTTCTCTTGGCAGAATCCAGGGCAAAGTCCACATACTTAAACTTGCTGAGAAAATAGCCCATAAAGTATAAAGCATATTTTACCATACAGGGCAGCTGTTCACATTACAAATGAAGTATTTGTTTTTCTTGTAATGCTGTGCCATTGTAGTATACTCCATTATTATGAAATGACTGTGGCTGTCTGATTCATGTTTGAAGTTTATGTTTTCAGTGATATATTTCAGAATGATGATATTACCTTTGATTCAAATTAAACTGCCAACTCTTGTACTGTCCTTAATCTGTAGCTGAATCTTCAGGAACATCAATTGTCCTATTGATCCTTTTGATGTCCAATCACTGGAGGAATGTCTTACTGTGCCTGAAAATTATGTGTGTGGTTGCATTATTTTTTTTTTTAAGAAAAACTGATAGGTTTGGAGCTATAGTTTATAATAAAATAAGTTATTTGATTTTTTTTTAAGAAAACTGATAGGTTTGGAGCTATAGTTTATAATCAAATAAGTCCAAACTTTTTTCCTTGTTAAAGACATGTATCTTCTCTTTACCTTAATATTCTCATTGTCCCTATCCCCAACGCAATGCTTTGTCTTTACAACATTTTTGGTATGATACATTTGAAATCTTTTCTTTGATTTTGATGAAAATGATTGCAGTTCAAATACAACTTGACAACTTTCTCTAGACAAGTCATGTCTTTGTAATCAATAACAAGATAGTTGGCCAGGTGCAGAGGATCATGCCTGTATGTTGGAAGGCGGAGGAAAAAGTATTGCCTGAGCCCAGGAGTTTGAGACCAGCTTGGAAAACATAGTGAGACTCCACCTCTACAAAAAATAAAAATAAATTTGCTGGGTATGGTGGTGCACAACTGTAGTCCCTGCTACTTGGGAGGCTGAGGTGAGAGGATCGCTTGAGGCCAGGAGGTCGAGGCTGCAGTGAGCTGTGATAGCACCCTTGTACTCCAGCCTGGGTGACAAAGTGAGACCCTGTTTTAAAACAAAAACAAAAAACAAATATGGCTATTTATGTCAAAGTTTTAAATAACTTTATCTAGATCATGGGCTCAAGTAAAAATTTAGCATATTGGGAATGCTGTAGAGAAATTTTCTCACCTGAAATCTATCCTAGAATTGCTATAATACATAATTATGATTTTGTTTCAATGCTTATTGATTCCACTGAATTCTAGTTGAAGTATTTATTTAAAATAGTTGCAGAACCTGGAGAGTGCCTTATTCTTCACACTGTAATGTATTAGGCTCAGGCTAGCTGCTGGGGGTGAGTTTGGAGGGAAAAAGGATGTAAACCTTAATGAGTTTATTTCTAGTGTGTGAAGTAAGACTTGTGCAAAGGTGTAGTGCTGTAGAAAAGTATGAGTTTCTGTAGAGAGGAGCAGATAAAGGAGGAGACTCCAATCTGGGTAGCAAATGCTGAACGCTTAATGAAAGAAGTGGCATATTAACTATGAAGGGTGGCATTTGGACGTGCAGCGATAGAAGGAAAGATATTCTAACTGGGAAATGGGGTAGTGAAATATTCAGGCAAAATTCCATTTACTCCATGGCAAATGGGCCTTTAGGAGTCACCCTCACCCTGCCCTGCCTTGCATCCAGTTGTCTTCACCATACCTCCTGGCCGTGTTGAACTATAGGGAGTGTCCTGCAGGTGTCAAACTCCTTCCACTTCGAAACTGTGTGAACAGATAGAATTCCTGTACAATGAGACTTTCACGTGGAGTTTTTAAGACAACTCATATTAAGGTGTGGAAATAGCTCTTTGTAAATGACTTCTTCATAGTTGTTCAGTCTGGCCAACCACAAAGTCCTAGCTTTCCAAGCTTGTCTTTAGGGGATGTGTATTGCCTGACACCACTAATGCCACTTGTACGAATGTTCCTCTGCTTATTTTCAAAGCAGTTCTATTCTGTTCAGTGCTCAAAAGACAAGGATGAGAGACAAAACAGTTGCTTTTGAGCTCACTGCTGATGAGATACTTTTAAAAATTTTTTTTAATTAATTAATTATTTTTACATTTTGAAAATATAAAACAATCATAGTTGTACTAAATGTATGAAGAAGGTGCATGGAAACAGAGGTGGGTGTGACAATTCTGCCTGGTGGCTAGGCATCGGGGAAGAATGCCCAGAGAGGAGATGCTTGAGCTGAGTCACGAAACGTGAGTGGGAACCTGCCAGATGGACACAATGGAGGGGGATGTTTCAGGATGTGACTGCAAGTGTACAAAGGCAAGGGAACATGAAAAGTTTGGGGACAGTTAGTCCTCAGGAACAGAACTGTGTGCATGGGACATGTACAGCATGATGAAGCTGGAAGGGTAGGCAGCCCATGTAGTGTATACATTCAAGATCAAGGGGTTTATGCTTTATTCTGGAGGTAGCAGTGATCATTGAAGGATGTTAAACAGAGATGCTATATATATATTCCCTTTGAGAACAGGTGTCAGGATGATAACATCTTAATATAAAATTGTTCAATGCAGAAGTAATACTAGGTGTCAGCTAAGAGCTAAGGCTTCACAATATAACATTTCTTATAGGCGGTATGAATGGGGTCAAATTAACTTCTCCATATCTCAGTTTCTTTGTCTGCAAAGTGGGGCTAATAATAGCAGCTGTCTCTGAATTGGTATGAGAATTAGATGAGCTATTGTTGCCAAAGAATCCAACTATTATAGTAAGTGCAATAATCTTGTGCATTTATTATGCATTCTAATTTAATTAAGAATAGTGACTAAGTGTCCAATGAGAAGTTGGCAAAGTAAGAACTGAAAGGGTCCTTGAAAGTCAATTGGAGTCTGCATTTTAACTTGCTAATGAAGGCCAGAAGCTATAAGCTGAATTTTAAATATTTCTTAATCTGAGGTTGTTTTATTTACTGGACTGAGCAAAGACAACCGGAAAATGAGAAATGGTAGAAATTAAAAATGTATTGCTAGTGTGGCAAACAAACAGCATCTGGGACCCTGACTGGTATTAGCCTGATCCAGGTGAGGTTATCGAAACTCCACTGCACAGTTAATATTACTGTGTCCCCATACCGGCAAAAGTAGAATCATCACAAGGAAATTTACAAAACTTAGGGAATGTTGAGGTTGGAAGAGCTTTACCACCCTGACTCATTTGGCCCGGGTCAATGTGGGCTGAAGTCTGGGGCACCAAAATTGTGCAAAGGTTTCCCATGACTTCTGCTGGCTTTTTAGGGATGAATAATAATCAGTAAAATGTGGATAACCATAAAATTGTATGTTTGAATATTCATTTAAAAATCTCTCATATACTATACTTAGTAACTTAAACATACATTTAATGAAAAAATTTCAGAAAAGAATGAGGCACAGATTTAGTGCTTCAGCTGGTGAAAGCATATTAGTGTGTGCAAAGTATTTCACAAACTGCCATGTACATTCTAACCATATGACAATACCTACATGTTAAATACATATATTTGTATTATATATAACACATATATATCTATATATCATAGGTCTTTCTGTTATTAAAAAGCAAAAATCTCATTTTTAAGAAGGAAAGATAGACTGATACTTCATAGCATATCTATGGTTTTGTTAATTATGTTTTCTTTGCTATTTAAAAAGATGTTTTGATTCATCTCCCTAACACTTTAGCAAATTTTAAGGTAATAACCATTATAATTTTTGGCAAGAGGGTGATTTTATTTCACTGGATTTCTGGTTAATATTGAAACATTCTATTTTATTGGATAGATAAATCTAAACAGCAGGTCAGGACTTTTATTTTCATGTTTTGTTTTTTTGAGACGGAGTTTCGCTCTGTTGCCCAGGCTGGAGTGCAGTGGCGAGATCTTGGCTCACTGCAACCTCCGTCTCCTGGTTCAAGCAATTCTCCTGCCTCAGCCTCCTGAGTAGATGGACTATGGGTGCGTGCCACCATGCCCAGTTAATTTTTGTATTTTTAGTAGAGATAGGGTTTTGCCATGTTGGCCAGGCTGGTCTCAAACTCCTGACCTCAAGTGATCCACCCACCTTGGAGGACTTTTAAATGTGTGCAACTTCTCATCCAGTCTCTCAAATGTTACACAAAGCAGCAGTCAGACCTTGGCCCTTTTTGCTGAGCATTTACTTAAATATAAAAGATGAATAGTTGCTACTCCCTCAGTCATGTGAATCACTAGTACCAAAGGAAGGAACAGTGGAAGTTTTTAATGAGTTGGTGCTGTTAATAAAAAAAGAAGTGGGTGGTAAATTATGTATCCAAGCCCTTGAAAATTAACCTCCAGCATGTTATTAGTTTCTTTCTTTCTTTTTTTTTCTGCTTAGAGTTACAGTTTAATTTTTTGATAAAGCAGTTTATTGCCCTCTAAAAGATACTTAAATTACAAAAGAATATTTTTGCGTTGCTTATCCCAAAGGATCAATTTATCAATGGCCACGTTGTACTTGTTTTTTTCATTTGCATTGTGAGCCCCCTTTTAGGGTTCTTGTTAGAAACCTGTGTGGATTTATTTGCAGAGTTGCACACACTGAATTGGACTTAAGGATTAAATGAATTCCATGAACTAGAAGGATGACCTTGTAGACAGGAAAAGATTTCATTATATGTTTTCCCCGCTATCAGTGTAATACAATTTGTGTTGTATGCCTGATGTTCAGACCTTTCTTTTTTATTTTTGCATGAGTTATATTTAAAAAAAAGATGGAAATGTAGCATCCAGACAGCAGACAATAAATTGGCTGAGTTATAATTGTGAGGATTATAGCACTACATTTTATTTTCCCTCCTGTCATGCTCAGCAAATAAATAATCCTGTTTACGTTTCAGCCTCCAAAACACGCTTGCATCTTTGGGCATGATGGGAATACCACGTGGGCATGTAGCTTTATGGTCAGAATCCTAGTTATGTGGATTTTTATTTCTTGTATGTAGCCAACTAGTGTAAAGTCTGGTATTTTGTGCAGGTATTAAAGCTTTGTTAGACTGAGAGAAGATAAAATAGAGGGGGGATGAAAGAATTTAACTGTCAGTTTCTGTTTCTGGTGGAAACACAGCCCACTGCTGCTGTATGCTAGGGAGGCTTTGGAAGCCTCAAAATGATCAAGCCAAATGGTAAAGTTCTAACAGTTTACTGCCAATTGATTAGCTTTATGTATAAGGAGGTGCAATTATATGCTATTCCAGCCAACTCTTTTTCTTTTTAAAGTTTGTCTGACTTTTAAACCAGATCAATTCCCTGTCTGTTCAAAATATCCGCACCCACCCCCACCCCGCCCCCGCTTCCCTACGAGGGCCTGATTCATTTGACCAAAGACCTAGGCCATGACAGCCAGCTGTGACAATAGGGGGTAAATTAAAATAGCCTATGGCCAGGGTCAGACCATCTCTGAGAGATAATAGAAGAATCCCTAAGGCCTGGTGAATGAAAGTGCTCAAATTCTATTTTGTACTCTAGTTAAAAACAATCTTTAAAAAGGTAGCATTTAAAGTACATGAGAAGCAATAAATCATTTCCTCTTTCTGCAAATTGGTTTAGAGAAAATCTCTAGGACTACAAAAGGATATTTTACTGCTTCTATGGCAGTGTAATATTAATAGGAAATACTTATTTGGTATATATTGTGTTGTTATATTTATATAATTCTTTTGATATTTTTTGGAAAGCCTTTAGCGTATGATAGCTTCAATTTTGGAAGGTACATAGTACATGTATGTGTCACTAATTTACATGTAACTAAACTGAGGCTTGTAGCAAAGTTCAGAAGTTTGAGTTCCCAAAAATGATTTGTGGTAGAATGGAATTAGAAGCCAGCACTAATTTCTATACTTTTGAATTGACATCTATGATTCAGAAAGGCATGTAGTTGCTTAGGCAATGGGACAGGGACTGTGTTACTCATTACTTCTGGGGCATTCTCAACTATGATAGGACTTTAGTCATACCTCTACAATGTTGGGAGGAGAGATACATACTTAAAAAGCAGTAACAGCAGTTGAAGGGAAAAAACATAATCTACTTGTTTTCTTAGGGAGGCATGAATGGAAGGGATTATTTTACAGAAAACACATCTATCCCTCTTGTTTCGGGGATACTGTGTCTCATCTCTGAAATGAGCTTCAGCAAAGTCAATAGTGATGGTGAATTAGTAGTGTTTTCTGTATATCATAAGTGGGTGATGCAGTGTTTTCTATATATCATAAATGGGTCAAGTATGATGATTTTTGTTTCCATTCTTATTATCCATGATCATTGTGAATAATTTGCCCATTTTTCTCAAGAGTGTATGATTTAAAGTGTCATCATGTTTTTTCATTCTCAAAATGGACTAATAAAACCTACCTCTGGAATAAATAAATACCTTATTATAGATGTTGAAATTGTATAAATAGGAATGTTCATCCTCTCCTTGAGTAAAGATTTATTATTCCAAACACAAACATTCCCAATCGAAGGGTTTGAATGTGTCCTTCAATCAACTCAAGATCATTTTGTATAGCCAGGGTTCAATCAAATACCACTTTTTAATCAGCCAATTACATGAAGCAGAATAGGTTTTCCTGCCAAACAAATGACTGGGGAGGAATAATTCTCTAAGTGCACATCCTTGAATATTTTTTTCCCCAACAAAATAGTCCTGTCAGGAAGCCATGCTCACAAGGTTAGAGTGATGTACACCTTGGCCAATTTCTAGGTTTGCTCTTAAACTTCAGTTGGAATTACATCTTGTGGGTACAGGCTTGTTGGTTTTGTTTTAATTTTGTAATAGTTTATCATTATTTTAGGAAGAATATGGGAACATTTGAGTGTGTTTGGGAAAGAAAATTAGTTCCTCATTACTTCCCCTGTCCCTGTCAATGAATTCATGAATCTTCATGTTTCTCTTTCTGCATTAACCTTTTCTCTCCATCATCCAGATATACTGAGGCTCAGGAAGCCAAGAACAGTCTCCTGTTGGACATCATCAGTTTGTCATAGGGATAATTTCCTGGCCTTCTTAGACAAGAGTGTTCAACTTTCCTGTGGTCTTTCTCTAAAGCCATGTACTTGTATATGGCTTTAGATATTTCCAAAAGATTTTAACTTGTAATCCTACAAAGTTAATAATACATATGTTCATCTCATGGAGGCCCAGGGAGGCAAAAGATTTGCACAAGCAGGTTAGTGTTGGAGCAGAGACAGGAATGCAGGTCTTTTTTCCTGCCAGATCTTTGGATTTAAACTAGGAAATTCGAAAGTAATGCAGTTGCCAAGGTGAAATAATCTATTCATCTTCCTACTTACGGTGCAGTCTCAGTTACAATAGGAAGTCGTATCTCAGTTAGGCATCTATTACACTGAGCACACACAATAAATATTTTAAGCTTCAAGAGTTGAGAAAATAACATACTGTTCCAATCCAGGTACTACTGGGAGATATGCTACAGCTTTTTTCCATCACTTTCCGTTGTTTATTGCCTACTTCTAATATTTAGTTGTTTTTTTTTTTTTTTTTTTTTTTTCTAACACCAGTAGTTTTTATCTGAGCATTAGGAAAATAGCAGAGGTTGATAAGATTTTCTCATGTCAACAACCTAGCATATTGCTGGGAACCTGGGAACATACAATATTGGGGCATATCATATATTGATAAGAGGCTTGGTATAATGCTTGTTATTTTCTCTCTGTATCTGCATTTTGTAGGCAGGCCTCTGGATGTGGAGGCCACATGGCTATGCTGAAGTTAATGTGGCTGGGTCAGCATTTGTGGGATAGTCTCAATCTTCAGTGAGTTTCAATGCATAGTCTCATCTTCAGGGAGTTTCAGAAGTCTTTTTTTCACTAGCTAGCAAGAAGCCTATTTGGATGTTGATAGCCCAAATGGGGCTTGGCCCTAAGAGTTAGGGGAAAACGCAGAGCTTGTTTCAAGGAGGCACAGACAAGATCTTGTTCTGAAAAGCAATGATAGTGATTACCATGGCAGGTCAGGGATGTCAGCCACAAATCCTAAAGTGTTAACATGGAACACCACAGTAAAGCTTATCAACTTGCAGTGCTCCTAAAAATGGAATAAGACTATAAATATATGCCCTAAGGTTCATGCGGCAGTCTACAGACACAAGTAGGAAATTGCGCTGAAATCTCAGATTTCATATTAGAAATGAATGTAGATTCTGTACTCCATAATTTTCACTATATTATCCAAACATAAATAACACAAAACAAAAACATCTAGAAACCAGGACCTTGTTTATACTGGGATATTATTCTTGTGTTCTCTGGTATACCTCTCTGGATCACTTCCAGAGAGTTTTCACATCTCAATTTTAGTCATAACTCTACTGAAGAAGAAAAAACCTAAATCTAACTTTTCAAAAGGATCATACAAAACAAACTCTACAGTGTTTGGTTCATATCCAAGGCAAAGAATCAGCGTGGTATAAAACAGGAAACATATCCAGTGACAATTTAAATTTTTTTCCAAGCCTGCTATTAGGTTCTAATGGAATTTTTCCCCTGCTGGTGAAACAAATAAAAACAAAAAGCAAATAATTGAAACATTTTCTGTTGACAAGAGAAAAATACTGTGTAGTAGGAAGAATCTTAGGAGGCACGTTCTGGTACTGGCTAAACTTCATATGAATGTGGGACCCTAGGTTGACCTGTAATGTCTCTAGCTTGGTGACTGTGTAATTTATTGTCTCTTTGTGGAGGTGCTATTCTAACTTACCAGGGGTCATCCAGCATAAACCTGCAGTGTCCTGGTGTCCTGGGCAAATTGGGCACCCTGTCTTCCGTTCTTTTTATTTGTTGGAGAATGAGAAGTTTATATTAGGTTAGATGCTTTTAAGCATTCTTTTGTCAGCAAACTCAAAATTACAACAAAGTTCAATGTGAAGCATGGATGGGGGCAGGATTCCAGTTCCCCACCCTCTCTTCCGTGCACACCCCACCCAAGGACTCTGAGGGATCCTTGGCACGCAGTTTGAAAATTATGACATTCCATGGTTTATTCCACCCATTATTAGCCTTCAATTGGAATCGCATGCCACATCTTTGTGTACAGATGCTGTTTAGGTAAATGCAAATCCTAAGAGAAGAAAGAAGGTTGCAATCTCATCTAAGATAACAGCATCTTCTTATTCAGCTTTGCTTGTTTATGCCTTTCCTTTCTTAATACATATTTTGTCAATTTGGAGGATGAGTTTGAGCCACACTTTATTTCTTCTATCCTTTTTAATGCCTTTTATTTGGAAGACTTGAACTTGAAGAATATAATTTTAAGGGTGGGCCCATATAGAGAGAGCATTTCCAGACAAATATCACGTCAGACATTCTTCTGGGTGCCCAAGAAAGCAACTGTGTTGTTACCTTACCCTCCATAATCACCAAGGTGTCTATTCCAGGGCTGAAACCTTAAGCCAAATGCAGTGGAAAAATAAGGCTATATTAAAGAAGGTATATGCAGGTCCTCAAGAAGCAGCCCTAACTGGCATTTTTCCAGTGTGAATAATCAGTTCATTCTGCCATTTATTTTGTCCACTTGTTTCTCTGCTGTATTCTTCCCGCTTCCTAGTCTCTTTATTGCAGATATCTCATCCATCTCCCTGCACCTGATTTCGGAGTGTTGTTCCTAAAACCACTCTAACCACTGTGTCTGTATAGTACTCTCAATTAAGCTGCCTCTCCTCTACACGTGTAACATACAGGCAGCGGGAAGCCAAGTCCCTTGCAGAAGGAGTGGAATGAACTTGCTGCCCCTTCCTGTGCCACTGATGTACTTGCAGACACGCTGCCAAGAGAGATTGTAATATTCCATCCACACTGGACATCAGCTGGGATAGGAGGAAGGGGAAACAGCTTTTATGATCGCTCCTGTGTTAGTGCTTTTCCTCAATGTTGGCTGGTGCAGGCTCTTGAAATTTTGTGTCTCACACCTCACTGGGGATTATCTGGAGGCCCTTTATTATGGATGCTATCAAATTTGTAGGGTTGGTGGTTTTAGACCTGACCCAAGGCAAGTAGAAATGCTTCTTCTTTTTAAATAACATTTACTGGTTTATTATAAGGGATATTATGAAGGATATAGAAGAAATACATAGGACAAGGCCCTCCATGGGTGTGTCACCCTCCAGGAACTACCATGTTCTCAGCTATCTGGAAGCTCCCTGAACCCCATTCTCTTGGGTTTTACAGAAATTTCATGACCAGCATTCCTTCCTCTAGGGTATGGAGCCAGACCCTCTCTGGAATGAGGGTCTTATGACCCACAATCCGAGAGGTAAGGAAGATTAGAGCCCTGCCTTGGGATGGGTGAAAGGAAGGCAGGAGAAAGTCAGAGCGGCTCTGTTTCCTGAGGCTGCCTCTGAGGCTTAACACATCCACCATTATAACAAAAGACTGTAACAAGGGCTATGGAAGTTATGTTCTGTGGCTTTCTTCTGTTTAGTTACAAGACAGCCGTGGGCCTAATGACATTCTGCACATCTTCAGAATTCAGCTGCTTCTTGGCTGATGGTACTTCCCCTTCTGGTTTATTTAGTTACTTGGACTATTTCAGGCACAATTATCTAAGAATGAGTGGTCAGAACACAGTGTCTATCTCCAACTGTTTGATATGCAGTAGGAAGCATACAGGTTGCAGCAGGTAACAAGCATTAGCTGCCATGGCATACTAGAGGGCTGCTGTATTAGTTCTTTGTGGCACTGCTATAAAGAATACCTGAGGCTGGGTAATTTAAGAAGAAAGAGATTTACTTGGCTCACGATTCTACAGTCTGTGCAGAAAGCGTGATTCTGGCATCTGCTTGGCTTCTGGGGAGGTCTCAGGAAACTTACATCATGGTGGAAGGCAAAGGGAGAGCCAGCACTTCACATGGCTGGAGCAGAAGGAAGGGGCTGTGTGCGGGGGGGGGGGGGGGGGCGCGGAGAGATGCTACACACTTTCAGACAACCAGATCTTGTGAGAACTTGCTCACCATCATGAGAACGGCACCAAGGGGACGGTGCTAAATCATTCATGAAGGATCCACCTCCACGATCCAGTCACCTCCCACCAGGCCTCACCTTCAAAACTAGAAATTACAATTCGACTTGAGGTTTGGGCAGGGACATAGTTCCAAACTTTGTCACCTATGGTTGCTTGGAGAGGCATGGAGTCTCCCTGAGTTACTGCCATCCCTCAAATATAGCTCACCAGCCATCATTTATTCAGTGCCTACTATCTGCCATGTGTTTTCCCCACACTTGCCTATTTTATGTATTAATAAAGTAGTATGTTTGTATCCTATTGCTGCTGTAACAAATCCTACCAATGTAGTAGCTTAGAACAAGACACATTTATTATCTTACAGTTCTGGAGGTCAAAAGTTCTAAAGTCAAGGTGAGGTGTAAGCAGGGATGCATTCTTTCCAAAGGCCTCAGGTTCCAGAGACTACCTTGCACTCTTTGGCATGTGTCTTCTTCTTCCATCTTTAAAAGCAGCAGTGTGTCATCTTCAGATCTCTCTGTCTGACGTCTACATTTGTCATTGCATCCTCCTCTCTTTCTTTACCCTATGAAGATCCTTGCAATTACATTGAGTCCATCTGGAATAATCCAGGATAATAATCCTATCTCAAGATACTTAATGACATCTCCAAAGTCTCTTTTGACACATAAGGTAACAGTCATAGGTTCCAGAGATTATGATATGGACCTCTTTCGGGATGGGGGCCATTCTGTCTACCATTGATGGTAATAATTGTCACCACCAGAATGATAGCAATAGCCAACATGTATTACGTTCATATAATGCAGGCAAAACATTATTGCTTTGTAATCTTATTGTAATATCTTATTGTAATCTTCACAACAACTGTAAGGAATAGGTGGCAGTATCCTTATTTTACAGTTGAAGGCACTGAGAGGCAACCAACTTGGGAGAGGTTAAGTAACTTGCCTAAAGTCATGCAGCTAGTCAGCTGCAGAAAAAGGGTTCAAATCCAAGCTGTTTGATGCAAATGCTCACACTTGTCACCACTATGCAACCCTACAATTATTACTTCTATACTACAGATAGGCTTAAGTGAAAAGAAGGCTCTTTCTCCAGGTCACACAGGCGCTCAGTAAGGGAATTGATATTCAAGTTGAATCCTTTGGACTCTGAAGCCTCTGCCTTAAACACTGATCCACGTGTGCTGAGGATATCAGAGGATTGTTCCACCTCTGATTTTGCTTTCAGCTGTGGTTTCTGTGACCTTTGTTTTGCATCTTTGTTTTGTTTCCCTTTGTGGATAGTGCTGGTCTATCGGTGAAGTCAGCTGGAGTAGGTTGCAGCTTTGGTCATGATGTCATAGGGCTGAGGGTTAATGGGAGAATCCCTTTGGCTTGGAGCAGCTGAACTTGCTGGTTTGTGGCTGCTGCTGCGCTCTGCACAAATGGAGTTCGTTCTTGGCGTGGTTTATTGTAGGTTGAGGGGACCACTAGCTGCCTCATTTGAACTAAAGACCTTGACTTGCATTGAATTTTAAACACGGGCCCTGGGATAGAAAAGCTAATGTTTTATGGAACCAGCTACAATTTAGTTACCGTAACAACTTGGTAACCCTCTTTCTGTCTTGGCTTACTGCCTCTGAGTGTGATGTACAGCAGTCATTCTGGCCAGCTGAAATGGGCTCTCACCTTATTCTTGTCAGGCTTGTTGATAAATAGCTCAGTTTCATGACACACATTTCAAAGTCATCACCTTTTTTTATGCTACTGACCTTCCTTTAAACTGCAGGTTGTATAAGGAGAAACTGCAGGAGTGATGCTGTGATTGTGCTGCTTTTCTGTTCCTGCCTGTGTGTGTGTTGAGAGAAAGGGGTAGTGAGGAGGGAAATAGGTAGATGAATGAATTCATGTTCGTGGAGCGGAGTGTCATAGTAGTATATTTCTGTCATCTGCAAAAGAGAAAAAAGACCTTTTGAAATAATAGTAATTTAATCTTGTTCAGTGAATTTGACATACTCTGAAAAAGTTGTGGGCAATACAATTGAAGAGGGGATTTCTTTCTTTCATTCAAGCATTTTGTTATTCACTAAACTATTTAATTGTAGTAACTTCCTTGATAAGTAACTTGAAGTAGAGTTTAAATTTTGTGTATGGGAAAATAGTGAGGGGGCTGGTGGGAATTTGAGGGAAAACCTAGATTAGCTTTGTTTTTTTTTAAATATATTCTAGTAGGTAGAAGAGTGTCCTGTTCTGTTTCAGGAAGGGTTAATAGGTATTTCAGTTGTGGGGAGGCAAAGGTAGGGTGTTGATGCCTTATGTATTCCTCCTTGGGAGATGCAGATCTATATTTGTACTGCATGACTATGAAAAGGTCAGCAGTGGAGAAACCTATTTAACTGTTTCTTTCTGCATTTGGTCACAGAGCCCCTTTTTCAGATAGGCATCTGTGAACATCTCATAGAATAATGTTTGGGAAACCGTGCTTTAGAGGTGTAATAATAAAGAGGAAACCAAAGTCAGGATTTCACCTTCTATTCCTAACCCTCTCTCTAGTGATTTGGCTATGGAACAGATTCAGTACTTTTATTCTTTATTAAGAACTGATACATTTTCTCTACTTCCCTCCCCAAATGTTAAAAAGGCCATTTCTTGTGGTTTGTGTTAGCCAAGACTCCATCTATGCACTGATTTGAGCAATTTGTATAACATTTTGTTCTGCTTTTTCTCCTTATCTAAATATGAGAGTATATTGCTAAGGGACATTGTAAAGTCACCTTTGGAGAATTCTAAAGGAAAACAGTGACCACCATTTTTATAGGATAGCTAGACTTCAGCCTTCTAGTGGATAAAAACTGTTCACTGAAATCTGTATTATTTTTATTATAATTTGTTCATTTAAAAAGTCCAGTACGTAATAACAAACTCCAGGCTGTTTTTGTACACTCGATATAATTTAGGATAAGCTAGGTACACCTTTGTTTTTTTAACAATGAAAAAAGTCACATCTAAAGAAGTAAGAAACCCAGTGTCACCAAGTGAGAAAACTGGATGTAGAAACTGAATCTCTGACTCCCCAAGAATGCATTTCCTTGTTTTGTTATTGGTAATCTTAAGAAGCGGAATTAAGCAAAAATATTTAGAAAAGGAATATTAAACTCCTCTTGAGAGTATCCCTCCTTTAAGAGTTATGGCTCTCTAATACTTTGCCTGTTGTTTAAGATACAGAACTCTTTTTAAGGATGGAATTTTTAGGATTATTTTCTTCATATATCCCTATCCATGATGTTATCCAGTGTTAAATTATTTTCTTCCAATCCAAAAGAGCTGGAAGACAGCATATTTGAGTAATGGGGTGGGCAGGAACCAGGTCATTGACTACTGTTCACTACATATATGTTCTGACATTCATTTCTGGCCCAGCTAGCTTGCTGGATACTTAATCCTTTGTGTGCTAGTCACCAACATATTGTGTGCGATTTAGCAGAGTCAGTAGCTTTTCTAATTCTGAACAGCCTTTGTGTACTGTGGTGTCTGTCCGTGGTTAATATTATTCAAATAACAATGCCACTTGATGATTTTAAGGCAATTGTTAATTACTGTCTGAAGCTTCCTCAGGTCCCATTTGTTAGAATTTGATGTCTTTCTCTTTTCCCCCTTCTCTTCTCTTTAAAAAATTTTGGCTGGACACAGGGGCTCACTCCTGTAATCCCAGCACTTTGGGAGGCTGAGGCGGGTGGATCACGAGGTCAGGAGATAGAGACCATTCTGGCCAACATGGTGAAACCCCATCTCTACCACAAATACAAAAATTAGCTGGGCATGGTGGCGCGTGCCTGTAATCCCAGCTACTTGGGAGACTGAGGCAGGAGAATTGCTTGAACCAGGGAGTCGGAGCTTGCACTGAGCCGAGATCTCTCCACTGCACTCCAGCCTGGCAACAGAGTGAGACTCTGTCTCAACAACAACAACAACAACAACAACAACAACAACAACAAAATTCTACAAGAACGTTGTATGAAATTTTGACATAACTGATTTTTGCATTTACGTTTTGATTAGAAAAATGTATGTCCTAAGCAAAGGAGTTTTATTCATCCAGCACTGTCTATATTATTACCCAAAAGAATTGTATGCTAGGAAAACTTGACAATAGAGGACCCAAATGTATAGGTTCATTTAATATTTTCAAGCAATATTCTTTCCTGCTGATATAAAATTAGTTAGTGGCAATCAACAACAGATAATACCTCAAAGTGGTATAACATGTTTTAAAATATTTTGGTCTTGGGTTTTACAAATGTGATGTTACGGGATACTTATAAATAGTCAAACGGTTATTATAGTGAAGCAGATAAACATCTGTCATCTCACATAGTTATCTTTTTTTGTATTAAGAGCAACTAAATTCTACTTATTTAACAAAATCCCTAATACAATACTTTAGTCCTTGTGTTGTACATTAGGTTTGCAAACTTGTTCATTCTACGTATCTTCCTTTTGTTATTCTTTACCCAATATTTTTGCATTTCTTCCCAAATGCTCCTCCCACTCCATGGTAACCACTGTTTCATTCTGTCTGTGTAAATGGTCTTTAAAAAAATATATATACTTACATTTTCCACATGTAAGTAAGATCATGCAAAAAAAAAAATATTTTGGTCTTATACACACCGCAGGCAAAAGAAATAGCTGCTCATGTATATTACTGCTAAAATGCTAACTTTATGTTTATTTTCTGTAAACATAATAACTAGTTTCATGTGAGTACATAATTTCTAGGAAGAAATTAGAAAGAGTTGGAGTAAAGTGGAACGTACATAAGACATATTTACCTACTGCAAATACACTTCCTGGTACACACTCACTCAATTTTTATTTTTAGGAAGGAAATCAGATAAAGACAATGTGTTAAATCCTTCTTGGCTTCAGAAATGTTAGTAGTTTGCATATTTTCTTAGGTGCTGTTAGCACAGTTACTCATTTTCTGGCATGATGTGGTGAAAGCATGTCTTTATGAAGATTAAAATGAAAAGGAAAAGAGATATAAGGATTTGACTTTTTGAAAATCATCTCCCAAGGCAGGGTAGACAAAGAAAGAAATGACTATCTTGCCTCACTGAAACTAAAAATGAAGCATGCCTCAGGCATAAGTAGGATCAGAACCTAATGAGAACCAGATATAATAAAGACAAAAAGAAATGTGTTGATACTGTCGTTTCCCATGCTTCTTTTTACTGCCCCGATTAGCTGCTGAACTAAAGACTGTGTAAGTCATTTACTATTTGGTTAGTATGAGTTGGCTTCTCCATTCTGGTCAACTCTGTCACTGATGGAACTGAGCTACACTAGACTGTGGTGAAATTAACTGAGTTTAAAGCATGCCCTTGGGGTGGGTGTCCAGCCTTTTCTGTTCAGTCCCCCACACTCTCACCAATGGACTTCCACAGAATGAGCCTTGTACTTTGGAAGTGTGAAGAATACATGTCTGCTTTTAGGCTGCCATCTCTTGACAGGTGGTGGTTGCTGGGAGGTGAGGGTTTGTGTCATGGAAATCTTCACAGAAGTGATGTTTGAGCTGAGTCTTATAGGGTCTATAACAGTTTGCAGGGGGCATGGAGAGGTAAAGTGGCATGGCATGTGTCGGGTACTAAAAATATGATGAAAGTGCTACCTGGCTGGAGCCTAGAACTAAAGGTTGGAAGGGGCAGTAAAGTCTTGAAGGGCAACTAGAATCTATATTATGCAGAACTCACATGCTCTGCTAAGGGTTTAGAACCAGTGGCACTAGAAAGAGTGATAGCTTACATTTATAAAGATAAGCCCACCAGCAATATGGGGGAAGAGGTGGAAGAGGGCTGAGACTTGAGAACAGGAGTTTAGTAAGGAAATACATTCATTGGTTTATATTAAAGGGCAGGAGGAACCAGTTTAGTGTAGTGGTAGTGGGTTTGGAGAGGTGAAGATGGCTGGAGAGAAATTTAGGTGCTATAATGACCAAGAGTTGGTAACATTAGAAATGGGGAGTGAAGAAGGGTAATGAGAATTAAGTGAGACATTATATCTTAAGTGCTTAACACAGTATATGGCACCTGGCACATAGTAAGCACAAAAGAAATGGAACATGTAATTCTGTTGTTACCCATAATGGCAATAAGAAACATCTTGGAGATTCCTGTTTCTAATAAATGCAACTCAGGACTTCACCTCTGTGCAACCCCATCTCTAAATACACATGCTACCTTACAGATTTCATACTCTTGCATTTTTCTTTCTGTGGAGACTTTTCTTTATATGATGGCCTGACAATAATATTGAAATACTTTATAGTGCTAATATCTTAATTTTTACATGCCCTTACCCAGTGACCTGCTACATTTTAAAAATGCATTCAGATGTGGACCACATCTGTTTATCTCTATGCTATCATTAAGAGAGAAAGTCCCAGCCTCCAATTCAAATTTGAGTATTTGCCTAGGGTATTATTCTGCAAGTATTTCCTTTCTCTTTGTGTCTTTAGAGCTGTATTTTAATCCTTGTTTCAGACACAGTTTTCTTCTAATTTAGTAAGTTATGAAATGAAGCTATTCATAACTCTCCAGTAACACCAGCAAACAGTTCTTTGATAGGATAGTAAAACTGGGGCTGAGAAGTTTGAGAGTCTGTTGATTTGATGCCCTGCCTTATGCTCTACTATTTATAAACCAGTCTTAGTTGTCTTATGCTGGTCATGTCTGTTGTTTCAGATATGTTGAAGAGTCATTGCTGATTCATTAAAGAAGCACTGAGCTAGGATTCAGAAATCAATAAGATAGTTTTTGCCCTTAAAAGCGTATAAAGCACAACTGTGGTTTCCAAACTGAAAGAAAAAACAAACACATGTACAGATTTTTGTGGGAATAATTGTCTCTTAGGGGATGGCAAAATTGGGGATGGTACAAAATAAGCGACTGAGTAAGGATTCTTTCCAAGAACACTTTCAAGGTCAGTGTGGTACTTTATGTGCTGCCAAAATTGACATTGCATCATGGTATATTTCTGTCTGGTGATTGAGTTAATCTTCACTGCAAGCATAGATAATTTTCCTTCTGGTATAGTCCTATATTTATAGAAAGCTGTTAATTTAATTACTTTTGGTTAGTATCATTTCTCTTTGATGCTAATAAACAAATTTTTCCACATTTTAAAATCTCTCAAATCTTTACAATTAATAATGCATCTTGGTTGATTGGCACACTTCTCTTTTCCTCCCTAGTATAGTATGTTATTCCTTTATCATTTTTTGTCTATTGTTTCCTATTTTCTTGTTATAACATGATAGTATATTTTACAATTGGTGGCAGTGAATAGTCAATTAATACGGTACTGTACCTTACACTCAAAATTCCTGACTTATGATAGTTCTTAAACTATATTATGATTTCTATATTTATATGTGTCTAATTTTGGCTAGTATACTCTGAACTACTTGAAACATGGGACTATGTCTTTTATCTTTATATTCCACCATGAAACTTGCATATAGTAAGCACTTAAAGGTAGAATGAATAGTAGAATTTAAGCTATTAGACACCCAATGCTTGCTTGTTGATTACAGGCTCGTAATAAATAGAAAATCACTTAAAGGAAGTAGTTTTTGATCACATCATCTGTGCCTGATGATGAGTCCATGCATCTAGGCATTGGAATAGTACTCTTCAGCTTTTGAATAGTTATTACATACCTTCTGGATCCATCTAGGGCTTAATCTGTTCAGTTTTCATAGAATTGTGCTGTCTCTGCAAATTCTTAGATCATATTTTACTATATGACTTATACATCAAGTATATATACATATATACATTATACAGTTTTTATGAATGAATGTTTATAATAGCTTGGGTTTTTTATAGTTCAAGTATTTTAGAGCTGTTCAAATGTGTCACTATTTCTTTAGTTTATTGCCATGGATTTCTTTAGTTTACTGCTGTATGCCTATTTCCTAGAACAGTGTCTAGCACATAGTAGGTATTCAGGTATTGAATGACTTAGAAATTGTAACACACTCCGTCTTCCTGGGGAGAGGAAAAATATCAGTATTTCAAAAATCTTTAGATTTGGTATATTGTTTGCAGTTTGATTCAGCTTTGATTTCCAAGTTGCATAAGTTTATCAGCTCTTAGGTTTGAAAGAGAGCTTAAAGCTGTCTAGTCCAGCTTCCCTACAACAGAACAGCTAATGAATAGGTATCATATACACATCAGTATGTAGAAACGAGCAGTCACATGGCTGTGAAACACCAGTGGAAAAACGCTGATTCCTTAAGCACTTCCCCCCACTCAGCCCACCACTTAAGGCATTGTTTATAAAGGAACTAGAGAAAATTATATTAAAGTGATTTGTGATGTCAGCTGAAAGGGCACAGAAGTGGCTTGTTGATTTGAGAGATCAAAACCAATTTTTCTATTGTGTTTATTCAGTCTGTTCTATCTTCTCTGCCAGTGGAAAATGGCCTAGGGATTAGAAGGAAAGAGGAATAAAGTATTTGAGCTGTGTTGGTGCCATATTGAAGGTTTTGAGTATTTTCTCGGTTCATTTGCTTAGTCCTGTTTTGATTAAAACCATATTTTGAGAAAAAAGAAACAAATGTTAGTAACTTACATTTTGGATGACCATTTGGCATTGGCAGCAAGCAACTCAGTTGCTAATTAGTCCTTAGAGTGTTTCCGAGTAGTGCATGTCATTATTCTATATGTGGTTAACATTTCCAGTGATCTCATATCATAGTCTATCTGGTCCAAAAGACCCTGAAGTATTATGGAGGCTTAAGTCAGACTATAACCATCCTTCTAGGTATTCTTTCTAGACAATCCTTATACACTAATTTATGAAGCTCTTCCTATCTTTAAGTCATGGTAATTTTTCAAAATAAAAATTTTCATTTCAAGTTGATATCTATTTCCCTAAACCTCCTAACCATTGTTACTACTTTGATATCTGGTGCCATCAAGAGCATGTCTATTTCCCCTCACACATACCTATCTCTTCTTGAGTTGAGCTGACCTCCCTGGGCTAGATAATCACCTTCAATGGCTTTTCACATGCCATGGCCTTACCATCCTGATATCTTTAGATTAGCTATATCTCTTTTGTTACATGCTATTTTTAAAACTTTAAGAAGAATATGATTATAATCTTGGATGTACTTATAGAGGCTTTTTTAAAAAATAAGTGAAGTTTTATGCATTATGAAGTAAAATTTTTTTCTTAACAAATAAAGCCAACCACTTCTGTTCAATTTATAGTGTTTGAAAATGATCACTAGGTCTCTGTACCTAATATTATGATCTTTATAAAGACTCAATAATCATTGCTTCTCCCTCGATTATAAACATTTACAAACAAGACATAAACCTGTCATTGTATAGCTAAGACAACACTAGAAAGATTGTTTAATAATGTATTTAGCATATGTAAATGAGATTAAAAAGTGAAGCTATATCATGTGTATTTGTTCCAGTCCAATTCTTATTCATTAAAATGAAAGACAGTGTATTCTGTCTTGGAACATTGCCATTATAAAAATAAATGTCAATATGTTTCATATTTTCGCACTTGTCTACAAAATGCCAAAGGATGACTACACCAGTACTTCTGGGTGTGGGCAGTATATTCACAGCAGAATGACATCTATCGCAAAAATGTAAGATTGTGCTCTGTTTTAGGGGAGTTTCCCTGTTGCAATGGTTGATTACACCAAATGCCTTCTTGATCATTGTATTCTTTTTTGTTGTTGTTGTTAGATAGAGTCTCGCTCTGTCACCAGGCTAGAGTGCAGTGGTGCGATCTCGGCTCACTGCAACCTCCGCCTCCCGGGTTCAAGTGATTCTCCTGCCTCAGCCTCCCAAGTCGTTGGGACTGCAGGCACGTGCCACCACGCCCAGCTAATTTTTATATTTTTAGTAGAGACGGGGGTTTCACCATGTTGGTCAGGATGGTCTCAATCTCTTTGCCTCGTGATCCACCCGCCTTGGCCTCCCAAAGTGCTGGGATTACATGCACGAGCCACCGCGCCCGGCTCATCGTTGTATTCTAAGATGAAAAGTAGGGACAGTCCATATGTGGAAGTATTTGGTTTTTCTATCACTTACTCATTTCTTATTCGTTTTTCATTTCCGCTCTGGCTTTTCTAACTCTGTCTCTTCAATCATTCCCCCCCGACCTTGCTTTGAGCAGCGTGGGCATTACTTAGTCCCAGTGGCGGCATAGGGATTTAATAAGATTGGTGATCTCTGGGCCACAGTGACTCTTGCCTGCCTGACAGTTGTTAACTCCTAGTGGGCTACATGAATAAGAAAAGTGAAGGGACAAGATTTGCAGGAGCTGCTGAAACAGAAGGTGTTGAAGACGGGAGACCTCTCCCTCAACACCTTTTTTTTTTTTTTTTCCTTTTCTAGCACTGGGTTTGGATGGGTGGGTGCTAGTTGGTTTACAATTAAACGACAGGAAGGAATTGATAGATTTACACTCTATTTTCCTTTAAAATTTATTCTTTTTTTTTGAGATGGAGTCTTACTCTGTAACCCAGCCTGGAGTGAAGTGGCGCAATCTTGGCTCAGTGTAACCTCTGCCTCCCAGTCCCGGTTCAAGCAATTCTCCTGCCTCAGCCTCCCTCGTAGCTGGGATTACAGGCATGCACCACCATGCCCAACTCATTTTTGTATTTTCAGCAGAGACAGAATTTCACCATGTTGGCCAGGCTGGTCTCGAACTCCTGACCTTGTGATCCGCCCGCCTTGGCCTCCCAAAGTGCTGAGATTAAAGGCATGAGCCACTGCGTCTGGCCCTAAAATTTATTCTTATACATTTATTTATTTATTTGTAGAGACAAAGTCTCACCATCTTGCCCAGGTTGGTTTTGAACTCCTGGGCTCAAGTGAGCCTCCTGCCTCAGCATCCCAAAGCTCTGGGATTACAAATGTCACTCACCAGGCCTGGCCCCGTTTTCCTTAAACAAAAATGAAACCAAACCTATATGTATATATATAATATATATATATGTTTTATTACAAAAACTCTTTATATACACACTTTATTTTTTTAGAGTAGTTTTTTAGAGTAGTTTTTGGAGTAATTTATATACATACTTTATTTTTTTAGGGTAGTTTTAGTTTCACAGCAAAATTGAGTGGAAGTTACAGATTTTTCATATACCCTCTGCCCTAACACGTGGATAGCCTGCCTCATCATCAACATCCTCCACCAGAATGGTACATTTGTTATAATAATTGAACTTACATCCACACATCACTTTTATCTAAAGTCCATTGTTTACATTGGGATTCACTTTTGGTGTCACACATTCTGTAGTTTTGGACAAATGTATATTGATGTGTACCCAATATTGTGGTATCATGCAGAGTAGTTTCATCGCCCTAAAAATTCTCTCTGTTCTGCCTATTCCCATCCCTTCCTCCCTGCTAACCCTGTCAAATCTCTTTACTGTCTCCATAGTTTCACCTTTTCCAAAATGTGAGAATTGGAATTATATAGTATGTAGCCTGTGTAGTATGCAGATTGGTTTCTTTTGCTTAGTAGTATACATTTCAGTTTCTTTCATATCTTTCCATGACTTGATAGCTCATTACTTTTTAAGGACGAATAATATTTCATTGTCTGGATGTACCACAGTTTATCCATTCATCTACTGCAGGACATCTTGGTTGCTTCCCAGTTCAGACAATTATGAGTAAAGCTTCTGTAACTATCTGTAGGCAGGTTTTTGTGTAGACATAAGATTTCAGCTCCTTGGGGTAAATACCAAGAGGCTGTATCATGTGGTAAGAGTATGTTCAACGTTCCAAGAAACCGCTAAACTGTTTTCCAAAATGGTTGTACCATCTTGCATTCCTGCCAGCCATGAATGAGAGTTCCTGTTGTTGCACATCCTTGCCAGCATTTAGTGTTGTTGGTGTTCTGGATTTTGCCATTCTAATAGGTGTGTTGTGGTATTGAATTGGTGTTTTAATTTACATGTTTCTGGTGGAACATCTTTTCATGTGCTTTTCCTCCATCTATACAGCCTCTTAAGTGAGGTGTCTGTTAAGGTATTCAGTCCATTTTTAAATCAGGTTGTTTTCTTATTGTGTTTTGGAGAGTTCCTTGTATGGTTTGGATAATGGGCCTTTGATCATTTGCAAATATTTTCTCCCAATCTATGGTTTGTCTTTTCATTCTCTTAATATCTTTTGGAGAGCAGAAAATTTTAATTATAATGGAGACAAATTTATCCGTTCTTTTTCATGGATTGTGCCTTCAGTATCATATCTAAAAAGTCATTGCTAAACCCTAGGTTATCTACATTTTCTATTATGTTATCTTGTAGTAGTTTTATAGTTTTGTGTTTTACACTTAGGTCTATGATTCATTTGGACTAAATTTTTGTGAAAAGTGTATGGTCTGTGTCTACATTAATCTTTTTTTATTGCATGTGGATGTCCAGTTGTGTCAGCACTATTTGTTGAAAACACTATCTTTGTTCCATTATATTGTCTTTTTTCCTTTGTCAAAGATCAGCTGACTATATTTATATGGATCTATTTCTAGGGTCTCTGTTCTGTTTCATTGATCTATTTGCCTTTTCTTTCATCAACCCACACTATCTTGATTACTGTAGATTTATGGTAAGTCTTGAACATGAGTAGTGTCACTCTTGCAACTTTGTTCTTCATTTTCAATATTGTGTTGGCTATCCTGGGTTTTGCCATTTTGGTTTTGATCACCTGTCTATACTATACTTGGTGGCTTAGTGGAGGTGGGGAGGAAATTGAATGGGATCAGAGAGCCTGTAAAAACCAGTGTTTTTCTTGTTCTGTTTACAGATTGTTCTAGTTGGAGGTGCAGATGTGAAGCCACTGTATTAGTGGTAAGGATTGGGACCTGTAAAGTAGGTTTGGAGTACCAGGTTCTGGGAATGTTAGGGCTGATGCCATAGCTTCGAGGACAGAATGAAATGAAGACCTATGTAAAAATGCTAGTTCACTGTTTGCACAATTAAGGCCAAGCCAGATTTGCAAGTTATATATTTGCCTAATTTTGTTCCTGTGCCAGGTAGAAATGCTGAGGTACATAAGTTGTTTTTTAACTTTGGGACTTCTTAATACCAAATACATGGATATAGCTTTTGAAAATAATACTCTCTTATAGATGCTGATATCTTGTGACCTCTCAATACCTGATCTGATTGTCTGAATTCTCCTTCTTGTGTATTTCGTCTGAAATAAAAAGATATTAGTCCCATAGTGCTCTCATGCGTGTATAGTACCAGTGAATTCCTAGTGAGAATCAGTGAGAACAGACAGGTCAGATTCAATTAAATAGCTTGCAATGCTTACTGATATGTAACCATTTGTGATAAGGAGCTGGGAGGCATTATGGGTAGAGGAGAAGGTGAAGAGTTGTCTGTATTCTATCGGGTTTTCTTTTTCCAGTACAGAATCAAATAGCTAATTCAAAGCAATCAATTTCTGCCTTCCCCCATCCCCCAAAATATGATTTGTAATTTGAAAGTAGTTCTGAAACTATTTGGCAAATATGTCTGTATTCCAGTTGTTTGAAAATGAGAGGTCTTTTGACTTATTTGACTTTTCCACTACCCCATTTACCAGTAAAACAAATTAAGAGTTAGTATCAAGTAAGTCTTTGGTTAAGTCAGCAATGATTTATGAAGAGCCCATTAACGTACTACATAGACAGAAATTGCACAGATTTGATGAATCAACAAAGCAGAAAATGGAAAATATATTTCAAATTCTGGGTTTTGTGAGTCAGGAAGAGCACATCCCTGGCTATGGTTATGCTTTAATATTTGCAAAAAAGAGAGTAAACTGGTCTTCATTTGTACTCATCTGTGCTGTGAAAATACTGTCTGTGTTTTCTTCCTTCAAAAACATTTCTGCAAACAAAACTCTAAGAACTGTACATAAATTATTGTGGAGATTATTTTATTTATCCTAAAAGCAGTATCCTTCCTGTCAAGGCAAGGGAATTAGATGGCAGAATCAATAACTTGGTAGCCATGTGGGACTTGCTAATACACAAATTAGTGTATGGTGCTCATGAGCTTGATAAGCTTGCAAGGGAGTATTTTATTGCCATGCAGTCAAATGAAAGAATAGAGAGAAACAAGGTAATAGTATCAAATGATATATGTCATCACCTTTCTAGGATGTTAATTCATATGTGCACTGGTGACTACTGGCATCTATGTGCTACCTAGTTGTGTGACAAACTTCTGTGACAAATATCTGGTGTTGTGTGTGGTGTTTCCTAGGCAAAAATCAGATAAAACTGGGTAGTTTTTTTTAATAAGAACTCATTTCCTTTGGCATGTAAGTAGGAAGCATTGGCAAATAGACACCCGACTGTGAGATTTATTTTCTGAAATGTTCTTTTCAGGTTTCTGTGTGGAAGCGTTAGCTGTGTCAATTAGTTGAGATGAAATGACATAATTTATTGACCGGTGGTGATAACTTTTCTAAATACATGGCACATTTGGCTCCATATAACTGAATGCCTCACTAATTGCTTAGACTCATGCCTGCTTTTGTAATCAATGTGCTACTTGGGTAAGCCTCAGCAGAATTCATTGCCTTATTTTCTGTTTCAGACTGCTTAAATATTCACTGGGTGGTATCCCTGAAAATGACAGTCCCCAAGGAAAGAATCCCTGTGTCAGAGGCCAGAGGTCTCCGGTTTTCATGGCTTTGGAATTACTCTTTCATATTCTAAGAGGAAGGCAAAGCTGGCAATTTGCATTTAAAGCACTGCTCTCTAAGGTTACATTCTGTTGAGTACATCTTTTAGATAGTAGACATTTATCATAGTGTAGCTCTCAAATCTGAAATAGCTGCTGAAGGTATAGCCGAAGAGCCATCACAGTCCTGGGGAACAAGGTAATAAATCAGAAGCTGCCACATGATCACTATGGTAACCGTCAGACCCTGTCACACTGCAAGCATTATTGAAGGGTAGGTGCAATGTTCAGCTCATCAAGTGTTTGTGATCATAAACCTGTTGACATTATAGATTTGATATGACCATTTTATTGTTTTTGTGAATTGAAAGGTACTGCTATCGGACCCCATTTTGGGGGGAAACAGTACCGTATTTAAGGGACCGTTTCATTTTATTATTGTAGACTTGAACTTGTTGTCAGTGTCAATTGGCATAATATAATAGTGTGTTCTTTTTCTTTTTAAAGGTAAAACCTCGTATTTCAGCATTGAAACTGAACGTCTTTTCTAGTGAGACATTTTATGTTGAGTCATACATGTAGACATATGTAATTAGGTACCCGTATCGATTTTAAAAATCTAAATTATATTTTAACTATTGTAACACTTAATATTCAACACTTCTATTTGACACAATTTCATTATGCATAATTTTCAGAAATAGAAATATGGCATCTTGGGATAATGCTTTCTGCCTCCTCTGTTTTTAAGTGTACGTACATAATTGTGTTTGGAAATTTTGTAACTTGACATTTAGATTTAGATATAGAGAGTATCTTGGTAAAATTGTTGATGAATTTATTGTGAAGCAATTATAAATATAATTATATATAAGGCCAAGATTAGTAAAGATAGTATTTTCTATTATAAGAACTAATTGTGTATTCTCAGATTTATAATCACAACTTCAGATAAGTAAAAGCATGTATTTCCTAAGAGTGACATTCAGATATCCAGTACCATTTTATAAAAGTAATGAGCAATTTCAATTACATTTACTTATAATAAAAGGTAGTTTCTCAAAACTTTTAATAATACAATTGTTTAGTATTTTATTAAATCACATATATTCAAAAGTAAGGGGAGGAAAACCCCATGTTTACTATAATGAACTTGTTAGTATTTTCATAATCATTACTGAAGTTTTACCTCTTTCCTCCAACTGACTGAAAGGGCATTACAAAATGCTACTGGCAGTAACTATGGTAATCTCCTTGTGAGAGAAAGAAAAATTCATCAATATCATAATAAGGCAGTCACTTCTACATATTCCTCATAAAGATCTGAAATTTTTTCCCTTCCTTTTCCTCTTTTTGAAAGAATGATCCAACATTAGTGTGCATGTATTTGTCATTATATTCTTCAAAACATCATATCCAGAAATAGGCAGGAATAATCCACTGTAAAAGTGTTGGAAGGCAGGAAAGGAGGCAGAAAAGAAGAGGGGACAGAGGGAAAGATGGATGAGTGTTTCAGCATTTCCTATCTCTTTGCCTGCACACTGCTTGAGTTCTGAATTAATGCATTTAGTGCCTAGAAGAGGAAGAGGCACAGCAATACTTAGCAGTTTATAAAAAAGACTTCTCCCTGCCATACTTCTTTTTATTTCAATGGCAATCCTGCCACAGGGGCCTGCTGCTACTGAAATACAGTGGAAGTTGGTGATATGGCCAGCACAGCAGAGTCTGAACTGGGTTGTGAGTGCTATTTCATGTGGGATGCTAAGCAGTTGTCAGATAGGGAACTACTTTGCACCACTTATGGGTTAGAGTTAAAGCAGCAGGCTGGAGGTGAAAAACTTGGGCCAGCCAGCTAGCTTTGGAGGCTCCTTCTGAAAGGGTATTTATGAAGGCAGCAGTTATGTGTTACTTCTTATTTTCACTCAGTTCACCTTTCCTAATAATATTCTTATTAGATTAAATTCCTATTCAGAGGCACTTGCTCTAGCAGTCATATACTTTATAAAAATAAGTTTGGGGAAACAACATTATGAAGGAAGGGCAGTAATATTGCCCATTTTCCGTGTGCTAGGTATTCTGGTAGGTATTTGCATACGTTCTTGCTTTAATACTGAGAGCAATACTGAGAGTGTTAAAACTCCCATTTTATTGATTAGGAGGCTGAGCCTAAGAAACATTTAAATACCTTCACAGTGGCAGAGATGGGTTTTCCACTCAACATCCCCTGACGCCAAAGCCTATGCTGCTTCCATTTTTTCTGTGTTGTTTGCATGAATGTTCAAGAAGGCATAATTTCTTCCAGTTTCATTGGTGTATTTTTGGGTGTCTATTGTGTAGTTTGTCACTTCTTAGAATTGCACTCAGTTTAGTAAATTCTTTGGTGCTGGCTATGTGCCAGACACTGCCTGGTGCTAGAAAAATCCATCAAAAATTTAGGCCTTTGGAATTCTACTTGCTGTCACTATTAAGATAACTAAAGACAGGCAAGTGCCCTTTGCTCTAGTGGAGGCAGATTGGGGTAAGAAACACACTCTGGCATCATACTTGGGGTTTGATTTCAGGTCCCAATCTGTGTTAACTCTTCAATTTTGAGTAAACAATTTTAACTCTTTGAACTAGTTCCCTCATTTGTAGAGGAGAGGTGATAACACCTGCTTCACAGTGTAGTAGTGAGGATTGAGTAGGGTAATGCATGCAACAGACCTGGTGTGGAGTGAGTACTGCTTGTCTTCATTCTTATTGCTGATAATTCTGGTTAGAAAAGAACTAGAGGTTTAGGTTGGTGTATGCAAAAACAATTTTAGGTCAGTATTCATCTTCATGTGACTCCACTGTATATACTCATTGATTACGTATGTGACATTCATACTAATAGTATTGTATTGATATCTTATTTCTCATTAGAGATTCATTTCCCTGAGTTTATACATTTGAAACTAAGCAATTATCTTGAACACTGAAGGCAAAAGTGGAAGAGCAAATGAGAAGTGCTATTCTCCCCAAACCTAAATCTGCAATTAAGCCCTGAGAGTCTTCCACCCTCCACCCTAGAGTCTGTGCAGCAGAGTCCTGTTAATGAATCAGGAAGGCACATGCCAATGTGTTAATCCCTAGCATTTCTCCAGGAGTCAGGTCACACCTCCCTGTCTGTTACTGTTGATCTGCCTGCTTTTCTTTTCCTGTTCCTCTGACTTTTCAGAGCTGATTTGTACATTTCACCTGCCATTACAGTGCAGTGTAAACCTTGCCTCTCAAGGGTGGGCAATTGTTTCATTTCATTGGGTTTGTTATTATGTTGGTTTTTAAATGGTAGGCTTCTGATTCTGCAGCCTCAACACCTGGGCAACTCCAGGTAGTGTATAATAAAGGCTTAGATCTCCACTGGTATGGAGAGAGGCAGACGGCCTGCTGCCAAGGGCCACTATACTGAGGTGTTTCAGTTATGACTTATGTTATTGCCAGAGTGATTCACATTCTTTTGAAATGATGGTAATTATTTGATTAACTGAAAGATCTTTCACATAATCAAGGGTTAGGTTAAAAAATATTAGAAATGTTTCAATTTTATAATAACTTTAATAAATGTTACGTCCAATGCTGTCAATTGACTGTGATTGCTTGTGTTTTGGGGTTTTGGTGTGTTTGTATGCTTTTAATTTCAGACTTATGGATGTGTGTAGAAAGCAGATAAAATTCTGTAGGTTTTGTTATTTCAGGTAATGCTTAAACAGAACTGCCATGGTGAAGCATGTTTTGGTAGAAATTCTGATGACATTGACTTTTCCTTTATCATCCTTATTTAATTATGACCAACCAGCAGCGGCTTGAAATTCTTGTTTCTGTTAGACGAAAACTCACCCTTATACTGAGATGTTTTACTTATCCTGGCTTTGTGTTTCCAATAGTAAACAAATAAGCATTACTGTTTTCAGAGCCAGACTAAGATTAAAGTGAGGCTTTATGTTTAGGAATCTTGATGTCTTAGTCATAGTAGCACATTATATTTTGCTTCACTGCCTTCTCAGAAGTTGAAATGAAAAAAAAAATGCACTATTGATGAATTGGAGAATTATGCGATGAAGTGGTTGGGGTGTATGTGTTTTCTAGTTTCATAAGGCAGAAGCTCATATTAATGATTTGTGACCTTTGTGTATAAGCATTTAATGGTTTTAACTTTGCACACTTCTTTAGCTGAATCCCACAATGTTCTGTGTTGTAATTTCATTTTGTTTTTATTTAGTTCAAAGTGTGTGCTAATTTTCCTTGATGCTTCCCAGTTGACCTGTGGATTATTTAGAAATGTGTTTAGTTTCCAAATATTTGGTTGTTTTTGAGGTATCTTTTTGTTACTGATTTTTAGTTTACTTCCGTTATGGTAGGATAAAACACTTTGTAAAGTTTAATTTTTTTAAATTTGTAAACATTTTTAAGTTTTAAATTTTTATTTCTTTTAAGAGATGGGGTCTCACTCTGCTGTCCTGGCTGGAGTGCAGTGACTCAATCATAGCTCACTGCAACCTCAACTTCCTGGGATCAAGCGATCTTCCCACCTCAGGGTGCCAAGTAGTTGGGACTACAGGCACTCGAGACTGTGCCTGGCTTTTTTTTTTTTTTTACAGATGGGGGCCTCAGTTTGTTGCCCAGGCTGGTGTAGGACTCCTGACTTCAAGCAATCCTCCTGCCTTGGCCTTCCAAAATGCTGGGATTACAGGCTGAGCTACCATGCTTGTTTGTTTTAAGGCCCAGGATATGGTATCTTTGTGAATATTCTCTCTTCACTTGACAAGAATACCCGCTCTACTGCTATTGGTATAGTGTACTATAAATGTCAGTTAGGCAAGGGTAATTGGTAGTATTGTTTAGTTTTTCTGTATCTTTCTGATTTTACTTTTTTCTGTTAGTTTTTAAGAGGACTGTTGATATTTTCAAATATAATTATAAACATATTTATATTTTCTGTTCTATCAGAATTTGCTTTATGTATTTTTGTGTTCAGTTGTCAGATATATATGCAATTAGATTTTTGTCTCCTTGTTGAACTGATACTTTCGTCATCATGAAATGATCCTTTGATTTTTTTTTTTTTTTTTTTTTGAGACAGAGTCTCTCTCTCTCTGTTGCCCAGGCTGGAGTGCAGCGGAGCAATCTCGGCTCACTGCAAGCTCTGCCCTCTGGGTTCCCGCCATTCTCCTTCCTCAGCCTCCTGAGTATCTGGGACTATAGGCACCTGCCACCACACCGGCTGATTTTTTGTATTTTTAGTGGAGACGGGGTTTCACTGTGTTAGCCAGGATGGTCTCCATCTCCTGACCTTGTGATCCGCCCACCTCGGCCTCCCAAAGTGCTGGTATTACAGGCGTGAGCCACTGCGCCCGGCCAAAATCATCCTTTTTATCTTCAGTTTTGTTTGTTTTGATATCTATTTTGTCTAATAGTAGTATAGCTACTCCAGCTTTCTTTTGATTCGAGTTTGCATGATATATATTTTTCCTTCTTTTCACTTTTAAACCACTTACATAATTATATTGAACGGGTTTTTGTAGATAGCACATAGTTGGATCTTTTTTGTTGTTGTTGAGTCTCACACTGTATCTTTTACTTCATACGTTTAGACCATTTACATTTAGTATTATTACTGGTATGGTTGAATTTAGGTAGAACATTTTATTCCTGTTTGTGCCTTCTGTATTTTCCTTTCTCTGATGGTCCTTCTTGCCTTCTTTTGTATTATTTGAATCTTTTACTATTTTATTTACCAATTGTCTTTTTGCTTTATCTCTTTACAGTCATGCACTGTATAACAACATTTTAGTTAGTGGTAGAAGCATATATGACAGTGGTCATAAGATAATTATATTTTTACTGTACTTTTTCATGTTTAGATACACAAATACCATTGTATTACAATTGCTTGCAGTGCTTAGTACAGTAACATGTGATATAAGTTTGTAACCTAGGAGTGGTTACACCATCTAGATTTGTGTAAGTATGCTTTATGAAGTTCACACAAAAATGAAATCACCTAGCAATGCATTTCTCAGAATGTATCTCTGTCATTAAGCAATGCATGACTGTATGGTTTTTTTTTTTTTTTTATTACTGTATACACAGCTGACTTTGGCAATCAACTTAGAACCCTTGCAACCATATTGTCCTTTTTCCTTTCTACCTCTTTGCTTTCAAGTGTCATATATATTTTTAAATCCTTTGAGGAAAAAAATCTATTCTACGTTTTATTATTTCTTTGCTCTTCATTCCTTATTTTCCTTTAACATGAAGAACTTCTTGAAGCATTTTTCTTATCACAGGGCTGCTGGTGACAAATTCTATTTCCTTTCCTTTGTCTGAAAATGTTTTTGAGTTTATTCCTACATTTTCACTGAATATCATAATCCTGGTTTGACAGTTCTTTTTCTTCAGTGCTTTACAAATGTTGTTTCATTTTCATCTGGCCTCCATGGTTTCTTATGAGAAATCTAGAATAATTTGCATTCTCCTTTATCTGTAATATTCCTTTTTTTTCTGCTGCTTTCATCAATTTGATTGTAATATGTCTGTGTATGGTTTTCTATGAATTTATCTTGTTTAGGGTTCATTTGGCTTATTGAATCTGTTAATCAATGTTTCAACAAATTTGGGATGCTTTCAGTCATTATTTGTTTTTAATCTTTAAATCTTTTTTTTTCTGCATCAATATCACTTTCGTTCTGAGAACTGAATAACATAGTAGCTTGAACATTAGGTATTGTCCCACATATCTCTGAGATTCTATTCATGTTCTTAAACAGTCATTATTCTCTCTCTTCTTCAGACTAGATAATATCCATTGATTTAAAGTTCACTGGTGATTTCTTTTTCCGTTTCAATTATTCTATTGAGACAATTCATTAAATTCATAAATTTCAGATGTTGGATTTTGTTTATTGTTTTTTGCCCTTGGACCCAAATAAAGAGATAAGGAAGAAACAAAACTTGTATACGTACTTATTTTGTATTTTTTATAATTGCTACAATTGTTGCTCTAAAATCTTTGTTAATTTTAACATCAGGATCATCTTGGGACTAACACCTATCGTTTGTTGATTTCCTTTTGAATTGGTTAGATATTTTTAATTCTTTGTATGTTGAGTGAGTTTAGATTATACCCTTGCCTTTTTGAATATTAGTTTATGAGACTCTGAGTCTTATTAAAATCCTCTTCAGAATGTTGACTTTTTTTCTTAAAAAAATACTTTTTAAAAATTCTTCAAGTTCTGGGGTACATGTGCAGAACGTGCAGTTTTCTTATGTATACACATACCATGGTGATTTGCTGCACCCATCAACCCGTCACCTACATTAGGTATTTCTCCTAATGCTATCCCTCCCCTAGCCCCCAACCTGCCGACAGTCCCTGGTGTGTGATGTTCCTCACTGTGTGTGATGCTAGGGCTAATGCCTCTCCTAATGCTATCCATGCCCTAGTCCCCCTACCCCCGAAAAGGCCCAAGTGTATGATGTTCCTATCTGTGTCCTCATTGTTCAACTCTCACTTATGAGTGAGAACATGCGGTGTTTGGTTTTCTGTTCTTGTGTTAGTTTGCTGAGAATGATGGTTTCTAGCTTCATCCATGTTCCTGCAAAGGTCATGAACTCATCCTTTTTTATGGCTGTATAGTATTCCATGGTGTATATGTGCCACATTTTCTTTATCCAGTCTATCACTGATGGACAATTGGGTTGGTTTCAAGTCTTTGCTATTGTGAAAAGTGCCGCAATAAACATACATGTGCATCTGAAACTGGACCCCTTCCTTACATCTTATACAGAAATTAACTCAAGATGGATTAAAGACTTAAATGTAAGACCTAAAACCATACAAACCCTAGAAGAAAACCTAGGCAATGCCATTCAGGACATAGGCATGGCCAAAGACTTCATGTCCAGAACACCAAAAACAACGGCAACAAAAGCCAAAATCGATAAATGGCATCTAATTAAACTAAAGAGCTTCTGCACAGCAAAATAAACTATCATCATATGGGAGAATTTTTTTTTTTTTTTTTTAAGCAAGCAATCAACTCAGGTTTCCCCACTTCCGTGGGCAGTTTGCCCATTGTCAGTTCTGTTTTTAAAGACTTTGCTGTGCTGTTTTGGGTCTACTTTATACATGCATCACTCTGGGATTTATGTGGCACTTAGATGGTGGCTTTTATTCTCATGGTGGCTCTGTTCTCAGTCTTTGCTGGGTTTCTTTGTGCAAGTGCAGGTTGACTGGTGTGAGCCTGGGACACCCAGACTTAGGTCTTCTAAGCATTAGAGGATCCCCTTCTTTCCTCATTGGATTTTCCTCAGTACTTTCCCAGCTCAATGAGGAAAGATTTTCCCAGCTCTTTCCTCATTGGATTTTCCTCAGTACTTTCTGATTCATAGGGGTCTGTTTCACTGTTCCTCTGTCTAAAAGAGTGAGTGTTTCTCTCAGTTTAGCACCTTGTGCTATTGTAGAGTTCTGCTCATCTGGAACTGCCCTTGAGATGAAACAACCAGACAGAGAACAGCGTGGGGTGGGAAAGTGAAATGCTGATACCCTCATATTCTTAAGGCCATTTAGGTTCATTTTCCCAGTTCCTTTGGATTAGGAGATGGGTTTTCTCTCCAGATTTTCAATGCTGTATCGCAGTTGTGGCTATAGTGCAACTTTGTGACGGCAGGTGGCTTCTGAGCAGGACTGGTAGAGAAAATGGAGAGAGAGAGAGAGAGGGAGAGAGAGAAATGAATCCCCTTTATACTGTCCTGTTTGCCAAAGTTCATTTTCCAAGTCTTCTGGGCAGCAAGAGAGGGGCTTTTGCTTGAAGATTTTTGCCATATGTACACAAAATGCACTTCTGGGACTCAGGCACACCCGTCAGTGAAAGGAGGAATATAAAGGAGGGGGGAAATATAGAAAACCACCACTGTACTTGCTGTCCCCAAGTTTTGACTTGTCTTTATAAATCACCTGCTGTTATTTTTGTCAGTTCACAAGCAGTTTCATTTTGTGTTTTTTCCTGAGTTTTTAGTTACCAGTGGGAAGAGGGAGAGGGTGTGGGCTTACTCCACTTCGGCCAGTATGAGAAAACCAAAATAATGTATTTAAAATTAAAGATTATTTTGCCAATAACAAAATACATGTTATAGAAAATTTTGGAAATATAAAATTAGAAGAAGAAAACTATCTGTATTCTTATACCTTAAGCTTAATACTCTTAGCCCTTTAATGTATATCTAGTTCACTTTTTAATGTACAAGTTACTTTTACAGAGGTGACCATATATATACAATTTTGTATATTGCTTTTTTACTGCAAAAATGGAAGCTTTTTTGCTGTTATTAAAATTATATGTAAAATGAGTTTATAATGAGTATGTAATAGTTCATTGCATAAATTCATTATAGTTTATTCAATTATTTCTCTATTGTTGGATTAAACAATATTTTCTACCATAAAATTACTGTGATTAACATCTTTGTGTATAAACATTTCCGTAAGTTTACTCTTGAGGATATTTTTATAGATGTATAGTTACTAAGCCAGAGGGTATGAATGTTATGGGATCTGTTGCATAATTCTAAATTATATAATACCACCATCTTACCAAAATACTATTCTACTAGCAATGTGTAAGAATGCCTAATCCTGGTGATTGAGGTTGCTTCACCTATCTTTCAGGAACCCATATCTTAATCAGGGCTCTGCTGTTCATACCCAGAACCCCGTGGACTTAATCAGGATTCTGCTTATTACCCAGAACACTCATGTTGCTGCACCTTGTAAGCTACATGGTGTTCTCACCTTCTCTCTGAGATCAGGCTACTCGTTGACCTAGTGCAATAATGACTTATGCAATAGTTACACTATTTGAGCCAGTTACCTGGCAAGCACAATTAGGACCACTTCACTTCCCTGTTTTATTAAAACCTCTTGTTAGCCCTCCATTGCCTATGGGAAGAAAGTCCAAGTGTCTTAACATGCCATGAAGATGCTTCACCATCAGCCTTATCCATTTGTGATATTCTCTTTCTTGCAAGTCTTGCCTCCACGACTTGTGCTTTAGTCATACTAAACTGTTCATGTCATGCTGTTTCTCACCTTCATATCTTTACTGTGCCCTTTTTCCCCATGTCCTCCCATCTTCTTTGTCCCCCCAACCCATGCCACGTAATTTGCAACCCAGACAGAGGCATAGACACACACTTGCAAGCTCCTCGTTGTCATGCTTCCTTCAGGGTGTTCTTTTCCTGAACAAACCCTTTGTACTGCTCCTCTTACCACAGTAGTGTATATTTTTGTTTTAGTTGTATTCAAATAATCTGCCTGTGGGTTCCACCCCCCTTCAATGGATTGTGAATCTGCAATCTAGAAATGTTTTATTTTATAGCCTCAGAGACCAAAACAATTCCTGGCACATGCCAGAAATTTAAGATTGGTTAGTTGAATGAATGCATATATGCATAAATGAATGAATACCTCTGAAAGTCCTTGTTTCAGATAATTCTTAACGTGCGGTAGTGCCTTACAGGAACATTCTATTTTTTATTGTTTTCCCAACTGCGAATGTCTGTCACTGGTGATGGTGGACATTTTTTTCAGCACTGCTTTATTATAAACCATAGTTCTTTATCTACAGAGTTAAAATGGATACAGATTCATGTGGCTTGAACAGTTATTTCTGGCTCTGGAATATGACAACAGAACATAAATCTTTGCATATTTTATGTTAACTGGTGTTTTATGCTGCAGAGTCAATGATTTTTGTCTTCCTCTTTATTCCACACTTACTAGTCTTCTACCAATTGAAGTTTTACATTTTGTGCCTATGAAAACAGCAATATTTATAATTGGCCAGTTGAAAATTCTAGAAATGATTTGGCCTCACTCTTATAAAGCAAAAAACAGATTGAAAATGTAAAATACACGAGTGGCCATTTGGAAAAGGGCATTTGAGGCAATGTAATTGTTCAGCTCTCAAAATGTTTCTTATGTTTTTTTTTTTTTTTTTTTTTTTTCTAGCCCCAATCCACTAGGGGAAAAACAAGGCACATCCAAACTCAGTTAAATACATATTTTAATAATTTTCAAATAGGAATTCAGTTTAAGGTAAGCAAGTCATGAAATAAAATGCAGATGAATACATAAAGGAGAAGTAAAGTGGGACAAAATCTCACCAGATTTTCCAGCTGCATGCTTTCTCTCCGGATCTTAACTCATTAATGTGGAGTAAAAGTTACAAGTTAGCATTGTCATCTTCATTCTTTACCCATTTTTCTTCCAGCATTCTTTTCCAAAATCATCCTTCCAGAGAAGTACCATATCTTAGGGCAGACATCTACCTTTTTCTTCTCCTAATTCCTAAAATAGTTGTAGTAGCTAAATTATTTTTAGGTGGTCACAGGTTGCTAAGAATCTGATTCTAGCTCATGATACTTTTGGATTTTGTAGTAGTCTGTTCTCACACTGCTATAAAGAACTACCTGAGCCTGGGTTGTTTACGAAGAAAGAGGTTTAATTGACTCACAATCCTGCAGGCTGTACAGAAAGCATGGCTGGGAGGTCTCAGAAAACTTGCAATCATGGAGGAAGGTGAAGGGGAAGCAAACATGTCTTACCATGGCAGAACAGGAGCGAGAGAGTGAGTGTAAAGGGGAAAGTGCCCAAACTTTTTCCTTTCTTTTTTTTTTTTTTTTTTGAGATGGAGTCTGGCTCTGTTGTCCAGGCTGGAGTGCAGTGGCGTGATCTAGGCTCACTGCAAGCTCTGCCTCCTGGGTTCACGCCATTCTCCTGCCTCAGCCTCCAGAGTAGCTGGGACAACAGGCACCGGCCACCACGCCTGGCTAATTTTTTTTTTTTTTTTTTTAGTAGAGATAGTCTCTACTGTGTTAGCCAGGATAGTCTCAATCTCCTGACCTCGTGATCTGCCCACCTCGGCCTCCCAAAGTGCTGGGATTTCAGGCGTGAGCCACTACACCCGGCCGGAAGTGCCCAAACTTTTAAATCATCAGATCCTGTGAGAACTCGCTCACTGTCACGAGAACAGCAAGGGGGAAATCCGCCCCTATGATCCAGTCACCTCCCACCAGACCCCCCTGCTGATGTGTGGGTATTACATCTCAGTTTGACATGAGATTTGGGTGGGGACACAGAACCAAACTGTATCAGATGTCAATGTAAGTTTGGGCTTAGCATCTGCTAGGTGATTTGGACTGTAGTATCCATCCAGAAATTATTCAGTGCCTATAATACGCCAGATATAGTACAGACCTGGAAGGTACAGGTGAGAAGACAGCATATACTCTTTCAAAACTCACATGGGAAGCACCCCAGTGAGGATGTGACCAAGCCAACATGCAGTTGCAAATCACGCTATCATGTAAAGTGTACTATAAGGGTGAATGAAAGGTTTTTCGAGGGCACATAGAGAAAACTTAGTGGATCAGGGATGATTTCAGTGGTGAGAACTTCCAGCTGTTGATGTTACTGACACATAATTTGGGATATTAAAAATCCTATGCTTTTGGATATGGGTATTCAGCTCTCAGCACTGGGTTTCCAAGTATGTTCTTGCTACTGTATACCTTGCTAATCTAAAATCTGTCCTGTCTTTCTGGCACTGCATCTTCAACATTATAGAGCATCCAAATAACTCTTCTTGGAGTCTTTGATGAAATGCATAAGGCATATTTATGCAGGCCGGCTAGCTTGGTTCCCCTCCATCTCTGTATTCTCATGCCAAGAGGGAACAGTATTGCTATCTGTGTTTGCTGAGAGCATTTGCCAGAAGGAGTATTATAGGAGTCATGTTATTAAGGTGCGGTTACATGCAGCCCAGCTAACTCTTTGGCTATTGACAAATTGTAGTTTAAATTACTCAGGAGGGAAAGAGGGAACTTTGGCCAGCAGTTCTGAATAGGGGAAAAGTGTTGCCTCTAGACAAATTAGAATTTAAAGCATGCTGCTTTTCCATTTTAGAGCTGGTCCTTGTAGCTGTGTACATTTTGTTTCTCTCCTAGCTGGGTGAGTGACACTCTGTAGCACTCCAGGAAATTGGGGTGAGTCTCTTGGATCCAGTCCCATGGTTATCACAGAATAACTGCAAATGCTGTGTTGGTTCCACATTCTCCCCTTGAACCACCCATCTGTAGTAGGAATCACATCTCAAACGTGAGTCTGGTTTTATGGATCACTTCTAAGATAGGTTCTTAAGATACAGGTTATTTTTTTTTCTTTGTCATGGGGATACATTGAAGCCATATAACCTATTTATTGTTTGGTGTAGTCAGGGTTAACAGATTCAGAATTTTGGGTTACAATGCTGGCTCTGTGTAACCTTGTTAAGTAACTTAACCTCTCTGTGCCTCATTTTCTTGATGAAGTGGCAATAAAGTAATCACTTACTGTAAGAATTAAATAAGTTGACATTCACAAAATACATAAAACAGTACCCGACATGAAAAAGTGATCAAGGACTATTAGAAATCATCAAAAAGTAACTGAACTTGAATTACATGGCACCAAAGAGAATAACAGACATAGGTGTGATTAGAGTTTTTTTTTTTTTTTTTTTTTGATAAAGGTCTGCATAGCCATTGAGAATTATTTGGTTGGAGACACTGTATATATAAAATTGAGAAAAATATGATTCTGATTACAATTTTTGCCTGTTTTCCTGCAGATTTTCGTCTACACTGTCCCTGCTCCATTTCCAGGGGAACATTTCTCCCCCATCTGAAATCTGACATTCATTTATCACAGTGAATAATTATTTAAGTCAGTTAAGATCGCCTTTGAGATTTTGTACTCTAGTGGTTGTCTGTGGCAGTTTTTTGAAAAAGTCTCATCTTAAACATGTTTTACAAATAAAACTTGCTTAGCAGAGTCTCGGTTTGTGTGCGCTTTATTTCTTTGGAGTGCCTTTTTCCTTTTGCTCGAAATTACCATTTTGTGAATTGAGGTTCTGCCTTTGTTTACATACATTGCTTTGTGATGCTTTTTGTCCTTTTCTTTTTTTTCTGTTCCACGTCTTACCAATTGAAGGATAATTTTTCTTAATAATAAAACTAAAAACTTTAAGCGAGTTTAATTTGGTTTCTACATAGTCTTATCCTTGCATTCGCGTATGAGCAGAAAGTGAATCTTAGGTCTAAGGGCAGTTGTTGCATTGCATACAGTGAGCAGCTTTAAGAGCAATAGAAGGCTAATTTTCATCTAGTGAAATTTGGCTGATTTTTACCTCTACAACAATTCTTTAAAGTCACTAGATTAGGTTCTTTTCTGAGTGTATTGTTATATATGTATGTTCTGAATCTATGATAAAGCTTTTTGCGTCAGTCTGTCTCATTGTATAAACTGTTCAAACCAAAAGGAACTTTTTATTATGTCTCATTTTAGTGTCCATTCAGGAAAGCCCAGGAAATATGTCCTTCGATTCCCTTAAACACATCTTATGCAGAGTTAATAAGCCATCCCTGTAATGCCCTTCCCACAACATATATGGTAAATCTCACTTAAAAGATCGAAGGATGCTTAGTAGGGAGACAACATTACATAGCAGTTCTTCCAAAATTTTTGGCAAGGGGTCACTGTAGTTGTAGTACAATCTCATTCTTTATGCATGTATGAAATTCAGTACTTATAAATGCATCTTCCCAATGTTTTTAGATACTTTCTACCTAAATTTAAATATATTCTTCTGTGTCTTCTTTAATATGGGCTTTTTCTATTGAGTCCCCTTAATTTTCCACCTCTTTTGCACCTGGTAGTTTTGAACACACTCAGCTTATTTTTGAATGATCCTTGGTTTCTCCAGTTTTTGTTCCCTTCCTGTAGAGTATATTGTTAAAGACAGATATTGTTGCTGAGTTGTTATTCTAAGTGGGTTAAAGCTGATGGTATTTTGTTTTGCTGTTTTGTTTACCTCAACATTTATTAAATGTTATTCTGTGCCATGATGAAAATGCACAAAAATATAAGATGGGTCCCTGCTTTTGAGATTCAGAGCAGTGGTGGAGATATCTGTCAAGGTATCATTTCTGTGCATGGTGGTAAGTGTAATGTTGGAGGCATGCATGGAGTATACTGTGAGAGCTCACAGCAAGGTCTCAAAGGTGGTCAGGCTAATCAGTCAGGAAAATCTCTCGGAAGGAGTTAAGTCTTAAGGGAGAGCTGGAAGGTGAGGAGTGAGATGAGCGTAAGAGGCCTGTTGGAACGTTAGCCAATGGGAACAGTATTACGTGGTAAGATAAAAGAGTATGGATGGGTCACTACAGGATGTGGTTGGTTTTGCTATCACGTTCCTAAAAATCACTATTGCAAAATTATACAAAGTAAAGAAAACCCACGTGGCATATGGGGAAAAGGGGGTCAAGGGCAAAAACATTAAAAAATTGGTCACTGACATGAGAAAACGTAATAAACACGATAGCACAGTTTTGCACATGTGCATGTGCTTTTTTTTTTTTTTATTATTATTCCTACATGGTTTGCTTCTGCAGGCATAGTTTTCTTTGTTCACCTAGTTGTTTTCCAAAGATGAAATTGCATATGAGCAAGGGCAAAATTTGGTTATGCTTAAATTGTTGCCTACTGTAACAATTGCATTGGAACAAATTCACGTTTTCAAAACAACTGCTATAGCAGAAGTGTCTGCATCTTGCATTGTTGCAAGGTAACAAGGGAGATAGGGAGTGACAGGAAATGAGTTAGGGCGAGGTTCCAAGCTAGGGCTTCCATTCATCTCCAACATCTTTTTAATACTTTGTCATTTAAAAAGGTCATTAGGGCTGGGCGCAGTGGCTCACTGCCTGTAATCCCAGCATTTAGGGAAGCCGAGGCGGACGTGTCATGAGGTCAGGAGATCTAGACCATCCTGGCTAACAAGATGAAACCCCGTCTCTATTAAAAATACGTAAAAAAATTAGCCAGGCCTGGTGGCACATGTCTGTAGTCCCAGCTGCTCTGGATGCGAGGCAGGAGAATCGCTTGAACCTGGGAGACAAAGGTTGCAGTAAGTTGAGATCGCACCACTGCAGTCCAGCCTGGGCAACAGAGCGAGACTCCGTCTCAAAAATAAATAAAATAAAATAAAAAGGTCATTGGGATTGCTTTAAACCTCTAGCAAGTCCATTTGATCTTTCATGATCATACTGGCTTTCCTGTCAATTCTCTTCTCTTCAGCATTCTCACATGTACTGCAGTGGGAGTTTTTACCATGATCCTAATATCTGTTTCTGACCCTTGTTACTCCTGAGCATTGCCATCTGTTGTCTGTAGCCTGGTCTTCCTTTGCTTTTTCATCATTTCCTGTCAGGTATTTTCTGCATTAACGAGGGGGCTGCTAAGAATTCAGTTCTGTGCTACAACTGCTATGGAAATCCTGATTTACCTTGAACGGTTACTTTGCTGTTGAATGGTTTCTAAGCAAATTCGTCACTCATACTTCACGTTGCTCCTGGTATGTTTAGATGGAAGAGGTCATACTTTTTGAACATTTATCCTCGGTACTCACTGTTTGAATCTTGTTTAGCAAGTAAAATTAAGTGTACCTGAGAGGAATTAGAAGTTCTTTTAGATCCACTTACCTATTTAGAAAAATACGACCTCGCATATCCCTTAGTTGATGATTGTTCGATTGTAATAGATAGTTGGTAGTATTTACTGAACATGTAGCATAATGTCAGGTACAGTGTTACATACTTTACCTGGATTATCTCATTTCTTCCTCGTAATGGCCTTAAGAAGTAGGTACTATTATCTTCATTTCACATGAGGCAGCTGAGACTCAGAAAGTTAAGTGACTTGCTGCAGGTTGCACAGATATCTGTTCAAGGTTACATTCTGGAGCATCCGTAAGAACATGTATAGTTTGATCCAGAGAACCCAGGCTTTCACCTGTTGCTGCATAATTGAAATAGTGTGCTTCAGGCATTATAGGCATCTTGAGCTTGTATTGGGAAGTGGGCACACATCAATGTGAAGGGCCATGATGTTTGGATAGTTTTCAAATCAGATCTACTAGCAACTAAGTCTCTATACTTAGCTACATAAATGTAGCATTCATCACATTATATGATTGAGCATTCACTCAGAATATTTCAATAGTACTTGAATTGCTATCAGCTAAATTTTCTATTCGCACTTATGCTAGGCATTTTTGTTAGCTAAACTCTCACTGGTAGTAGTAGCATAGATAGAGAGGGGAGAAACCTCCGTCCATATATCAGAGTATTAAGTCACACTACACCTGCTAGGGTGAAGATGGGGGGCATTTGTGCAATATAACTATGAGAAATGTGCTGAAAAATGAAAAGTGTCACTATAAATAAATAAGTTAGATATTTGATTCTGTGGCTAAGAAGCAAATAAATAAAGATGGAAACTGAAAAAGAGGAAGCTCCAGTGCCATCTCTTGGAGCGAACACAGGGATCAGGCTTTGCCCCTTCAGTGTCTGTGCTTCCACTGGTAGCTCTTGGTAACGGGGCAATATGACATGGATGGGGATGTTGTGATGTGCTGTCTACTAAGTACCTATATTTCTAACGAAAGGTTTGACCTCTAACAGCTAGACATGGGTGAAATTGGATACAAAGCTTAATGGGTAATCTTGACAGTTTATAATGCCTTTCCAGGTGTATTATTTTATTTATTGCGATTCTGTGCGATAGGCAGGGAAGTTATTATTCTCATTTAATAGGTGAAGAAATGGAGATTCTGAGAGGGTTAATTGACTTGCCCAGGGTCACAACCAGTAAGTGATAAAGCTGTGACTTTTGAAATACAATCTTTTATGTCCTAATCCAGGGGATTTTCTTGCTCTCCTATGTTCTTCATAATGTATGAGACAGTTTCGTGTACAAGCGGCAGCTATTTCATCAGACAACTGTTTCTGCAGCCTCTTTATTATTTTGTAGGATTTTGATGCCTCTCATCATTCTCTGTGTGACTGGAAGTCTGGGATATGAGGACTTTACATTTCCTGTCAAGGATGTCCTAAACCTATTTTCTCAGGAGCTGAATGGATAGAGAATGGCAAATTCTTATGCAGAATCTTTGTTTGGAATTTTCCATCAAATGATTTTTAGTGGGGAGAGAGCTCTCTGTCTGAAAGGGAAAGAGAGGTTTAATTTTGGCTTTTAACAGAGCAGAGGACTGAGCACATGATTAAACTATGTTTTGGGCCTAGTAGAAGAAACAAAATTACTTGAATAAATAAAAAGCTCCTATTTCTGCCTTTGTGGAATTTAGGGACTGATTGGAGTCTGATGGATTCTCATTCTGGAGATTCTCTATCCCCACTGGTTTCTTAGTTCTCTGTGACCAAGGCACCTGCCTGTTTTCTTCATTGTGCCCTCAGCTCTTAGAAGGCACTCACGTAATTGAGGGATAAATAAAAGAATGTTGGCTTTATTTCTCTTGGATCAATACCCTGAATCATTAGGTTAGTATGGGAGGGTGCTTAAAGCAAGACTTTGGAGTCAGATGTAACTTGGCTCGGCTCCTGAATTTGGCTCTAATTATTACCTTACCCCTCTGAGTTTCAGTTTTCTTAACTGTAAAATTGATAGTTTACAATGACCACATGATATTCTGCATGTAAAGAACTTACCGTAGTATGTTCATCTGATCTCATGCTGCTAATAGACATACCTGAGGGCAGACACGGTGGCTCACACCTATAATCCCAGCACTTTGGGAGGATGAGGTGGGTAGATCACCTGAGGCAGGAGTTTGAGACAAGCCTGGTCAATATGGTGAAACCCCATCTCTACTAAAAATACAAAAAAAAAAAAAAAAAAAAAAAAGCTGGACATGGTAGCATACACCTGTAATCCCAGCTACCCAGGAGGCTGAGGTGGGAGAATCACTTGAACCCGGGAGGTGGAGGTTGCATTGAGCTGAGACAGCGCCACTGCAGTTCAGCCTGAGTTACACAGTGAGACTCCATCTCAAAAAAAGGAAAAAAAAAAAGGTCATAAAGGACATATCCAAATATCTGAGATTGGGTAATTTATAAAGGAAAGAAGTTTAATAGACTCGCCATTCCACGTAGCTGGAGAGGCTTCACAATCGTGGTGGAAGATGAAGAGCAAAGGAACATCTTTTTTTTTTTTTTTTTTTTCCTGAGGTGGAATCTTGCTCTGTTGCCCAGGCTGGAGTGCAGTGGCATGATCTCAGCTCACTGCAACCTCTGCCTCCCAGGTTCAAACAATTCTCCTGCCTCAGCCTCCCGAGTAGCTGGGATTACAGGCGCCTGCCACCACACCGGCTAATTTTTTTATTTTTAGTAGGGATGGGTTTCACCATGTTGGCCAGGCTGGTCTCGAACTCCTGACCTCGTGATCCACCTGTCTTGGTCTCCAACGTGCTGGGATTACAGGTGTGAGCCTCTGCGCCCAGCCCAAAGGGACTTCCATGGACATCTTACATCTTACAAGATCTTGTAGGATTTATTCACTACCATGAGAAAAATATGGGGGAAACTGCCCCCCATGATTTAATTATGTCCACCTGGCTCTGCCCTTGACACGTGGAGATTATTACAATTAAAGGTGAGATTTGGGTGTGGACACAGCCAAACCATATCACACGGTGTTTAGCACATAGGACGTTTTAAATCAATGCTGGCTGCTATGTCCATTCTCAGGATTCACTTGGACCTCCACACTTTTCATAGGATGGGCTGATAATCCTAAGGTTATAATATCTGCTTCTGTTTTGTCTCTAAATCAGGATGTAGTTCTTAAGATTTTATTACCTCTCTAACCCAGAACTCTTTATCTTATCACATCTCTGCACATTTGGGTGCCAATACACTGGCTTTTCTCATATTCTTTGTTAGTTTGGGTCGAAGTCTTGGATCTCATTTACGCACTTCCACACTATTATCTACATTTGTCTTACCAAATTTTTGGAGAAAACATAGGTCTGATTCTGGGCTATGTAGATTAGAATAAGCAAAATGAGCTTTCTGGAAAACTTTTTTGTACCGGGGAAAAGACAGTTGCTTAATTGTTCCTACAACTATGTGTCATCTTTTATGTAAGTCTAGGCCAGGGTTTCCTACCCTCAGCACTGCTGACATTCTGGGCTGGATAATGTCTTATTCTGGGAGGCTGTCCTATGCATAGTAGGATGTTTAGCACTATCACTGGTCCTATCCACTAGACATCAGAAGCATTCTCCTACTCCCAGCAACCAAAAACATCTCCAGATTTGCCAAATGATCCCTGGGGGACACAATTACTTCTGGTTGAGAACCACTGGTGTAAACCTTAGTTTTTGTTTCTCTGATGGATACTGCCCCCTTTCAGGTAACAATGGATTTTCTCATTTATTTATTCTTTCTTACTACCATTCATTCTCTTGGCTCCCTCCTTTTCCCTCTTGTACTGAGAACAACCATTTGCTCAGGTTGAAGTAATGACTAAAGTGCTCTCCGTGAGTGCAAAGATCTAGAATAAAAGCTATTTTAGAAGTACTCAATGATTTTAAAAGTCTCAAGGGCCATAACAATCCTCAGAAAGTCAAAATAGTAAGTATTTTTGCTCTTCTTTAGTTTTTTGAGGGAATGATTAGATGTTGTCAAAATTGTGAGGCAAGTGATACTTACGACAAATGCCACCTTTACTTTTTCTTTACTTCCTCTTGTCTCGTGATGCCCCCTTTCTGAAACTTCAAATTTATTTATCATTTATCCTCTGTATGAACATTTTTCTTTTAGTCCTCATCTCATGAGTCCCACATTTATTGGATCTTAACTCATTATTAGGAGAAACTGGTGATCAATCTAATTTATTTAAAATTGGAAATAATTCCTAGGATTTGCTATATTGCTTCTCTTTGCATTTGTGTTTTGTTAAGACAAAACTTTGTAACTTAAAGAAATGAGTCTCATGGACTGTACTGAAGTGAAACAAATTTTCAGCAGATGGGCAAGATAGTTTTAGACATGAGTCTTCCTGTACCTCTTAAGTCATGTCTCCCAGACAACTACTTTCTCTATATAGTGATGACCAACAGACATTTCAAGATTTTTGAAATAGAGGTTGCCCTACCTTTTTATCATCTTTTCAGTTCTGTGGCGTTGTCTCCTGTTGGATATAACCCTCTCTTCTAAAGAAACTAATTTTCTTGTTGATGTGGTTTTTCCATATGAAATGGTCTGTGAGAGAATAAGGAAGTTAAGCAAAGTGACAAGTTGTGCATTGATGCAAGTTGCTGGAAGATAGAACTAAGTTTCAAAGTTGTGTGTGTAATTTATGTGAGAGGCTTTGGAGTGGGTAGTAGTATAATTCTGGTTGTGGGAGACAGTTTACTGTGAGGATTGAAATTACTTTATAAGAGAAAAGACAACTAGAAAAACATTTTATGAGGGAGCGGTGAGGACATTATAAAGAGAAAGATTTGGGGAAAGATTAGAGAGGCTGTAGGAAAACGTTGGAAGCCTTGGAAGCCTGTCATATATGAAGAAAGCTATGTAGACTGATTTATAATCTGTAAAATGAGAGTGTTGGCTCATTCCCTTTCAAGCTTAATATTCTTAATATGTTATTCTTGAGAATACTTGTTTATATAACATCCAGAAAATAAAACCAAATTCTAAGATATTTGATCAATTATATGAAAATATTTTAAATGACAAATACACTTTTGAATCCAATTCAGATATTAGTAAGTCATAAATCTATGGACATAGAATATACTCAAGCATGAAAGAGGAGGAGGTCATATGTCCATGTCTTTGTCTAAAGTAACTCTCATACTCTCTATGGTTGTTTCTGTTACACAGTGTTCACTGTAATGTGGTACAGAGAGAAGAGTCCTTCTATTCTTTTTAAATAGCACATGGTGCAACATTCTCAGCTTCTCAGGAGTTCAGGGGATCAATATTCCTTTCAATATTTTGAGAGTTTGTATGGGATCATCTTTAGGAACATGTCAACAGAGCCAATACAGATGCAGTCAAAACAGTGTATGGGGACTATAATCACAAATAGAATGTTACACACAAAAAATTCTTCAGCAATCCTTTATTAAGTGCCTACAGTATGTGAGGCACTTTATTGTAGGCACTTAATAAAGCTTTGTTGAAGAATTTTTTTTGCGTGTTCCATTCTGCTTGTGATGATAATTCCTATACACTTGCTATGTGCTGGGGCTGTTAAGAGGGAAAAGAGGAAACAGACACCCGAGCGCGACAGCAGCCATTTCCAAATTATAGTTTTTCTCTGTTTGCAAAAGCATAGTGATTAGGATGGAGCCAATACACAATACTAGAGGCCCACAGGTTTGGAATACAAATGGCATGTGAGAGCCCTTTGCTATGGACATATCTCCACATGGGGTCAGCTGCAGAGGGAATTACTGGGTTTGGGCTAGTACTGAGAAGCAGACTTCCTCCAGCTTTAGAAGTGGTACTTCCATGTAGAGGAGTGACCCAGAAAGCCTCTGGATTCAGTTTTTATTAGGAAAGATTTTTGGAATACTCTGCTCCATTTAAGTTTTTCTGGAAGATTGGCACTGGATTCTGGAAACATCTGGGGAGTGCAGAAAACTCCTCTGGGGGTGGTACAGTTCTTGGATCTTCTGTGTAGTTTGGGATTCCACACAAAACAGATTGAAATTCCAGGGCAGGCTATGTTTTCATGGAGCTCTCTCCAACCTGCAACCTGCTCACCTGCATGCTTTTGCTTTTGTGAGTTCTTCAGGTTGAACCTTACCCCCTTCAATCTTCTTTAGGGATGTTCTGGGGATTATAAATGGCTCAATGTTGGGAGACAGGTACAGGAAAGGAGGGCTGGGGTAGGCTGTTAAGGATGGTTTAATGAAATCCATTTTTATCCAGCTAAAATGCCTAGCTGATAAAGAGACTTAGTTCCACCTCTGGCTTGAATCTCCCTCTGTGACTTTGGGTGAGTCACATTTCCTGTCTGGGGCTCTGTTTCTCCATCCATAAATTGAGGGAATAGACTAGATAATTTCTAAAGTTCTAAGTCGATGAAAGTTGACCTAAGTTTCTAAGTTAATCAAAGCAGAAATGGTTCCTAATTGTATCTCTTCTTGCTATTTCTAAGTTCCTTTAAAAAAAAGAATAAAACCATCTCATAAGACCCCAATTAACTGAATTTTGCTCATAAAATTATGTCTTTGCATTGAAGAGGGTAGCCTTTCAAGGACGAAAATGAATACCCACAATCCTTCTTGCAAATGAGAACCTTAATTAGTCCTACTGCAAAGAACAAGATGGATTTTTTTTTTTCAGTTTACCTACAGCATTGTAGGAAAATGGCGATGATAAAATGGGAGAGAATGGATTGATTATTGCTGCTAGAGCCCACACAGAAATAGGGCCTTGGAGTTGCTGGATGCCATTGATTGCTGTCTAATCATTCTTACAACAACTTTAGGAAAATGCAACCAAGAGGAGATATGCTCCCAAGTTAGAGTTATAATGGGTAACTTCCAGCAAATATTATTTCTGTGTAGAAATGAAAAGGTAAACATGAGGGATGATATCCATTTTCAGAAAATGCAAGACTGGTATAAAAGTAAGACATTATAATGTCCAGAAAGATGATTATGCATAAAGGCACATCCTGACTGAATTTGTCATCAGTCACAGTGTTCGATTCATACCTACCTCTTTTACAGGAAAAATAAAAGATAAGTACACATTGCTGCTAGCATCAAAGAAGCAATCTAACTCTAAAGACAGAGTTGAAATCTTTTTCTTGCATTGTCTTCAAATCTGTCAGTGATGTAAATTATGATTGCAGAAGTTCTATTATTGTGGCAGTATTATAAGCAGGCAGAATATAGCAGTATTTTCAGATCCCAGGTGGAACATATATGGCTGGCATTTATATCCCAGCTTACAATTTATAAAGCAAGAACAAAATCATGAAGAGAATATAAGTGTGCCCCACCTAATCTGTCATTTTGTTGCGTTACATCCAATTTTATAACTTCTTTCAGCAAACATTTTTTCCCTTCTTATTTAGACAAATGAATGCAATGCTATCATTTTTAGAAAGAAAAGACCAGAGTTTATTGTACTTAGAGACGGTCATGAATGGTCTATTTATATTAAGTATGAGAGTTTCCAGAGCAGCAATTGAAAATGTTTTAAAATTCGAGATTAGAAATGTGGGATTTTCCTTTTGGGCTAAATGCTCTTTTAAAAGTTATAATTATACGACTCACAGGAATGAACTAAAATTAGAAGATTTGCATTTATTCTCCTCTCTTCATGGTAGTATAAACTTTATGTGTTAGGGTTTTGATTCTTCTTTTCCTCTTCTTTACTTGCAATTAGAATTCTGAACATTTATTGGTATTTAAAATGGTAGTTATCCCTGACTTAATGTAGTTGATTCCATTCCTGAGAGACAAATCTTTGATCGCCTGATCAAACTCCGTTTTACTTCTACCTCGTTATACTACTCAGGTAACATTAACCTTGGTATGACTTTCACTGTCCTCAGACTGCTAACCTGGAAACAGGGATGTTTAAACCAGAATCTGGCACATGGTCATCACGAGGTAATCCTTCTCCAATATTCTTAACTGGAAACATCTGGAACATGATTACTAGTTTGGAAAATAGGTTATGTTAGTAAAAGGTAATGATAATTGAAAATTATTTTTTATGTAGATAAATGTGATTTTAAATACAAAATGTAAGTTCATGAGAAGCAGTTGGAAAAAGGGCAGTTACATGTTATTCATTCTTTTGAATATTAAAGAAGATAATGTACAATAGCAGGAGAAATTTGTGTTAGGAATAATGATCCAGGTTTGTAGACGTTGCCCAGAGAGAAGGTAAATTCTGTAGTGCAAATGAAAAAAGGTAAATAGTTAAATGTCTATGAAGTGTCAGGATTTTAAGCCCCGGGAAAAAATTGTCCCCATGTTTGTTGCAAGCTTTTTTTTTGCCACTTACCAATGAAGTGGTAAATATATATTTATATTCTTAATGTTTGTATTACTTGTATCCATTATTCTGCGAAGGTGTAATGAGCTACAGGTTTTCTTGGAAGCAAATTTGGGATACATAGAATTGGTTGTTTTAGAATGCAGATTCCAGTAATCAGGGACTCTTCTGGGTTCTGAGTATGTGGAAGTATTCTGGCAAGAAGCAAACTACAATAAGCTGTTTATAACTACAAGGAGTCACCAGCGTCATGAGACATGAACAAAATGTGATGAGGGAGGCATAATTTGATGTAGAAGAGTTGCAGGCAAAGAGATCCCATTTTAAAACATCTTATTGGAAAATGTGAATTGTTTGTCATCAGACTTCCAATGCTGAAAATACAGCCCAAATCAGGGGCTCAAATTAAAACATACGGAGCAGGAGCAATACGTTGGACACAGTTTTCATATATTTTTGAAAAAGTAATAAGAAATACAGTGAAGGTATTTCTTGATTCAGTGGTATTTTTCTGTTTCTTTCTTAGAACTATATTTCATGCTGCATTCTTTCACTTCATAAGTATCTCCTTTCTTCCTCTATGCTTTTGTCTGGGATTGAAATAAAATAAAACATTTTGGGCTATCCAAGGCTGTCAGGTCCATAATGAAATCTGGCTTTATTTATGTGTGCTTAGAGGGTTCAGAGCAGTCGGAGCTGCTAACTGTGGTGTTAAACATTGGTTGACATGCTCCTCCCTTAAATCCTTTGAAAAGAGCTGATTTTTTATGTTGATGCAAAAGAATCCTCAGAGGATCGTGAAGGTGGAATGTGGTCTGCTCATACATGAGATTATCTTATTATATAACCTGTGCAATTGTTAGAGGAAGAATCATTTGTGGGGTAAAGTAATATGGATCTGTTTCCTGTAGTGTGAAGAACAGGTGTTCTACGGCCTAGGAAACTTAGAGGAAACTTCAATCTTGCCTATAGATTTCAGTAATAAAAATGTATAACCAGTGTTCGGCATAAATGGGATCACAGTATGACAATCAGATCTGGATTGTGTATCTTAGTTTTTGTATCTAACACACAGTATTTTAATTTAAATAACTGGGAAATTTAGTTTTTTTTTTTAATATCCCAGGTATACATAATCATTAGGGTAAGTTTTTAAAATGGGGAATTATGACCTAAAATAATTTTTTTCTCATGGAGAAGGGATGCCTTGGCATGAAGTAATCATAGCTTTATGTTTGCACCAGGATGTTATTGATAATTGTGAGGAAAGTGGTTTGGGTACCTCACCCTTAGCAAGAGCAATATTTACACTGGAAGAACAAGTGAAGTCTAAAAGGAATGTTAAGGTCCAGGAAACTATAGGGTCATTATAGAGATGTGGTATTCAAATTAGCAAGACCTTCAGTGTAGGCATCACCTAGGAGCTTGTTAGAAATGCAGAATCTGAGGCAGTGCCATGGACCTGCTGAATCTACAGTTTAGCCAGCTCATGAGGTTGTTGGTGTGCACGTTAACATTTGAGGAATGCTGGTCAAGAGTCTCAAATGGAATGGAGCCAGTAATTGAAATTGAAAAATAGACTATAAAGAGTGAGGGATCATGAGCCTGGGGTGCTGAAATAAATCAAAGGGATCAGGATCAAAGGAAGGTATGAGTTTTGGTTTGTTTTAATGATGGGAGGGTGGGGTAAGAAAATGGATGGCTGGTATCTTGAGTAATGGCCATAGTTAGAACCACCATTGATGCTTTGAGTTTTATGAAGTGTGCATGGGATTACCTCGTTTATGATTATGGATGAAACAGACACTGGGTACTGTAGTATCTGGCAGCTATTAAACATTGAAATAGATCACAAACTTGGAAGCCTGGTAAGGTGGAAGACTTGAGCTGAGTCAAGTTTGGGGAAGTGATTGTTGTTGTCTGAAGGTGAATCAGTCTCCTGGGGGTGCAAAACCAATCAAACCTTTCCCTGAGAGAAGAGGCATTGTATTGATGGGATAATTATAGAGGGCTTAGCTGCATTCATTTCTGAAGTCAGGTGAGTATTGCATGCGAGTGTTCTCTCCAGATGGCAGTGACAGATTATGTGGGCAGGCCCAAAGATGGAAACACTAGTAAAAAGAATGAGATTTTGCTAAGTTGAGATTTGAGGAGCAGTTAGACTCTCGTTCCGTTGGAAATTACTGGGAAGCCCAACCATCTCACAACTGAAGAAATGTCAGTAATCATTTTTTAATTTCTAAAATTTAAATTAATTTTTTTACTAACACTAAATATTTTAACTTTAATTTTTATTGATTTTACTTATTTTCCTTTAAAAAACAGAAATACATTCACAAAAAGTCAAAAGAATATAGAACAATGATTAAAATCAATCTACAGTTTGTAATATACACATATTTAGTAGGTTGTAGTGTTTTATAGATACCCTTTCCCCAACTTCATTCCCCTTTCCTCCCAATTGGTAACCATACTTATGACTTAGCATGTTGTGTTCCATATCTTAGGAGGAAAAAATAATTTTTTAGTCATGATAACATCTGAAATTTTGGAAGAGAAGAAAATTTGTTTTAGTAACAACAAATCTTTTGAATAAAAATTGTATAGGGCTTTTAAAGACTATACTAAGGACCAAAAGACAAGATCTTTCTTTGAACTTACTAGCACTGTAGGCAGGAAATGGGCTGCAATGTATTTCAGTCCCTGCCAATTATGTCAGTGAGATCAGAGGTATATATATAATATATTTTTAGTGGTTACCAGCACTTAAGCTGTGGCAATCTTCATCCTACGCTCTTGTGGCTTAGCTTGGCAGATCTGAGATGGGACATAAGCCACAAAGTGCTGTGGGTCTTAGGACATAATGAAGTCATACATTACGGTAAAGGGTGGGGAGGGGTAGGAAACCCCAACATTTTCCAATAGCCAAGCTCTTCGCACATGGATGCTGCACATACATTTTATTATTTCTCTATTTATAGCTACTTAAACTATGTAAATATTGCCTTAATTTCTTTACCTGTAAACTTACAGGACTAAGTTACTTGCCTTTATTTATGCCTTGGGGCTATTCAATGCCATCTAGAATACCCTTCAAAGCAAATATCCATGGCTCCTCTCCACACATAGTAGCTGTTAAATGATAGAACTCTTTGTTCTTGGGTATCTTGTTAGGTGCTACTGGGGCTCAGAAACAGATACTCCAAACTATGGTGCATTGACATGCTGAACTGAAGAAGCCTCAAGGTTTTTTTGATTCCCCATTCCCAGCTCTCAATCTTCTGTTCCCCCTGCGCCCCCCACCCTAAAACAGGATGAAGTTGTTCCTTGAAGTTTCCTTATCTGCCTAAAGACTGGACCTGCCAAAAAGAAAACAATTACTGCTGGTCCCTTGCCTAAGTTTTCAATAACTGAACTCACATGACAGGAGGAAACACTGAAGTCAGTAAACACACCTGGATAGACTTGTCACAAACCATTGTCGGTTCTGTGGGTCCAAGAGACTTTGTCCCAGGCCTCTGTGTGTTCTTCAAGCCCATTGGCTTCCCCTAAAAATCATTTACTATGCCCCTAAAATCATCCAGACTTCCTCATCTCCCTTTTCTCCTAAGAAGGGTATATAACCTGTACCCCATTGCATAGTGGGGTAATCACTCTGTTATCTTCCCTCATGCACATCAATAAATTTATATGCTTTTTCCTTTTAATCTGCCTTTATGAGTTGAATTTTTTTTTTCAACAAACCCTCAGAGAGGGAAGGGAGGACTTCCTACAGTACCCATGGCCCTACAGTACCCATGGTTAGAACTTCTTGACATTTTATCTTGGCTGCTGAAGTCATTTGGTTAACTGGAGTGTGGTGAGTCTGGGGTGAGAGTTAGATGTGATGAAGTGAGGAGGCAGTGTGAGTAGACTCTAGCTAGACTTGGGAGGACAGCACCTATACCAGCCTTTTGTGACCAGTCAGGTGATGGCTCCACCTCCCTGACCCTCACTCCTTGTGATGCCATTGTATGCAGGGCATGGGACATGACAGCAGGAGCTCCTGGACTGTGAACAACCAGGATGACTAGAAGCCCTTTGGTTTAAGTTCACACTTCAAATTGGAAATCACCACCAGAGTGTAACTATCCTTAGTAAAAGGGTGTTTTGTTGAAATAAGTTAATTTGGCTTGTATTTTAATTACCTATAAGTGTTAGAATGAGGTCACATGTGATATTATAAAAATGAATGGAATAGTTCATTTTTATGTTGCTTCCATTGTGTTTTCCATTCAGAACCATAATCATGCCATATTTAAAAATCTTAATTTGAATTTTTAAGAAAAATGGCCACATTTGATCCTTTTTAAAATGTGAATGTCTTTCCCAAGGGATAGTTTGGTTAGTCTGGAAAAACATCTTTCCATTTGAGATATTTTCCTCTCATATGTTTCTTATTATTTTAGCTTCATTTGACCCAGTGATATGTACTCTGCAAATTTATAGATTATTCCTTTTGATTTGGGGCACGTACTTCTAGGCTTAAATCAATCTCAACTGTGCACATTTATTATGGGCTCAGGAAGGGGAGCTGGAAAACCATCTTCTGAGTAATCAGAATTTTCTTTTCTTTTCTTCTTTCTTTCTTTCTTTCTTTCTTTCTTTCTTTCTTTCTTTCTTTCTTTCTTTCTTTCTTTCTTTCTTTCTTTCCTTCCTTCCTTCCTTCCTTCCTTCCTTCCTTCCTTCCTTCCTTC